>NC_079404.1:21519622-21524622 GCF_029220125.1 Pseudoliparis swirei
TGAACTTGTGCCCGTTGACCTGGTGGACCCTCCGGCGGACGGCGCCCTGCCGCCTCCTGGGTCCCATCCGCTGCCGGAACACGCGCTCCTCATTCTCGGTGGAGCACGCTGCAAAATATATATATATTATATTCACTATATTATATCATATTGTAACACGTGTACGCACCAGGTAGCATTTTGACGATGTTGCTTCTTTTTTTAAACAGACAACAACAAATACGCCGAGCTAGGCACGTATTTATTTGATCTTGAGACGAAAACAAATGCATCTTTCAACTGACTTTGCCTCACAAAATCTGCACTTACACCCTAAAGCCACCAGATGGCGACGACAGCGAGCGGCTGAAAAGCATCTGAGGACGCTTTGTGTCTCAATTACAGACGGTTTCCCCAGTGGAGCAGCAGAGATGTCAATTACTGACTATAACACTATTAATTATACTTCACACACAGATCCACACACACACACACACACACACACACACACACACACACACACACACACACACACACACACACACACACACACACACACACACACACACACACACAACCTCAGGGGAGCACGTGATAGAGACAGAGTTGGCGGGGTTACTTGCTGAAGTGGTCATTACGGAATGCATTTACACATTATGTGTGAGTCATAAGACAAATAAACTTGATGAAAGATTTTGTAGTTTGCTGAGCAGTTTTTCTCTTTCTTTGGTTATTTTTTTATTGTAATTTTGTGGACGATCGTCAGACACCTGAAGGGGGATAAAGACTCCGCCTCCTCGACCTTCGGTCGTCCTATTAGACGAGAAGACGTCTCGTCGAAGGGATAGTTGAGGTTTGGGGGGGTTGTGCGAGACACTTCTCTCTCGTGAGAGATAAAGTTATGAGAGATAAGTTATCAAACACGGCCGACGTGTTTGCGTTGTCGTGGTTTCCGCTAAATATAAAATTTCAACGAGAGAAGGGAATGGAAACAGAAACCCTTTGTGAATCTAATGCGGCGACTTCATTGATTTGTCGACCCCCGCGAGGGCATCGGACCTCTTAAATCAGGTCAAAACCGCCACTCGCGTCCTCATAAAACACCTCCGTCTTTCCTCTGGCGCCCCCTGTGGCCGAACGCCCACATTACGCTGGAGTTAGCTAGCCCGCTCCTCAAAGCCACGCCCACTTTGTGACAAGGCGGCCCAGGCGGGACGCCACAGGACGATGCAGATGGAGCCGAATGTTGTCGTATAACAAACTTATATTATAAAACATATACAAAATATTCAAAGCGTGAACCATGTAGAACTAAAAGTACTCAAAATAAAAGCCTCAGAGTATTGTACTCTGAACCAGAGCGCCATATCAATCCTTTTGGCAGCAGGCCGCCGCTTATCATCCAGTCCTGGTGACAGCAGAGCGTGTGTGTGTGTGTGTGTGTGTGTGTGTGTGTGTGTTTATAAGCTAATAGGTTGATTGCAGCTCTCAGGCCTTACAGTTCACCCATGTGTTCTCTGCAATGCAAACACGTTTAAGTAATGACTGCAATTCCATCCACTCTTACACACACACACACACACACACACAGGTACATAAATACATCGTATGAAACTGCAGACAGGAACCGAGAGAACGAAATCTAATAATGGGTTAAAGAACAAATGCATGAGCGAGAGAAGTCCCTGTCCTAATGACACCTCTCTCTCTCTCTCTCTCTCTCTCTCTCTGTCTCTCTCTCTCTCTATCTCTCTCCCTCTCTCTCTGTCTCTCGCTCTCTCTCTCGATGATGTAACTGGTCCATTAGAGATCACTCCATTTTACTAATCAATTCCTCAGCCCCCTCCCCCCCCCCCTCCTCTGACCTCCGGTTGCCTCCCCCTCTCTCTTCTTCCATTCGCTCATGTCTCTCGACCACACGTCCGCTCGCGGCTGCACAAAGGCCCATAAAAAAATAATAATGCGGCCTCAGATCCGGCGTGTAGCATCAGGTTCGTTTAGTTTAAGGCGCTTCGATCCACCAGAGAAGCAACATTTGTGTTTTACAATACCAAAGGCTCTGTTCAGTTGCATTGTGATGCGTTCAGGCTCTCGTTCAGACAGTTTGTATCGGGCGAAGGTAAAGCCGAACGTTATCACGGTGCGTTCACGTGTAACCTCGTAAAAATGTAATGTTGGTGAGAAATTTGAATAAATAAAGTTGGACTTTTTTAAAGAACATAATTAGATATTAGAGATGAATTAAGACCCGTTTTCACAAGCTCTACTAATACATCGTTAAAAGTACTAATGAGAAGACTTCTTTTAATCCATTTATTTCCTCATCATTTTGAATTGTGTGTTTTTATGAAGAAAAAAAACACGTGACTACAACAAAGTAAAAGGATAACTCACATTTAGACGTTTTGATGGTTTATACTGACTTTAGAGTTTAAATGTTTTCACCACGTCTCTCATCACCGTGTGAATCAGAGTAAGACGCGCACATACACAGGAAATACAAACAGACACACACACACACACACATACATACGTACACGTATTTAGTAGGACAAACAGCACATCAAAGAGAGAGAGCATTAAAAGGTCATTTTCAGAGGAGAACATACATAAAACTAACGTGGATGAAGCAATACTATTCACCATATATTATATATATATATATATTTGTTTATCTATATATTTACATAGATATTTATATGTATATATATATATATATAAACCTATATTTATATATATGTGTGTGCATATATATATATATTTATATATGTTTATATAAATATATGTTTATATATATATTTATATTTGTTTATATATATTTATATATGTTTATATATATCTATATATGTTTATATATATATATATATATATATATTTATATATGTTTATAAATATAAATATATGTTTATATATATGTTTAAATATATTTATTTATTTATATATATATATGTTTGTGTATATATATATATATATATATGTAAACAAGTCTGTTTCAAATATAATATAAAATATATTAAATCGGCCTATTTTGGAGCTTGACTCACCGGAAACCAATAAGAGGAAATAGCTGCCTCAGATCATCCAGAGAGAGAGAGAGAGAGAGAGAGAGAGAGAGAGAGAATCTCTTCAGAGTAAAAGCTTCTGTGACTGTTATGCAACATCTCTTTTGCGCCATTAAATATTTAAAATAAGCGGTGAAACCAGAGCGCCGCAGGACGTTACCCGATCACCGCGCGGCGCTCTCTCACCTTCACTTGACGACCCCGACAGGTCGATGACGACGTACACCTTCCCCTCGGGCTCCAGGTCGATCTGCGCACACGGAACCAGAGGATCACAGATTAGGAATCAAGAGCACCATGAGATGAAGGCAGCCAGAAACGAACATGTGATCAATTGTGATTATTTTGGCCTCATGAGTCCTCTGGCTAAGTTTCAGACACACACACACACACACACACACACTGCAACGTAAGACTATGCAGATAACTCCAATATCACGTTCCCACTTTTTAGACTGAGCGATGAAAGAAAAACAGACGGCTGGAATTTTTCTTTCCAGACCCCCCAAAAAACAACAACAGCATAATTATGAAATATATAAATATTCGTTACTATTCATTCTGAGGACTTGAACCAGCGTGAAATAGTGTTTCCCATTTATCACCTGGACTGTATCAACACGATCATTTGATGTGCAATGACATGTGTTGACATTGGAAAACATTTTAATGCACTTACACTATCTACACACACACACACACACACACACACACACACACTGTGGTGTACTGGAGGTTGACACACATCCTGCCACACACACCCCCACTCACCCGACGTATACACACACCTCTCACACACTGGAGTCAGAATGTGTTTGGACCAGAGAGAAAGCTCAAGGGAGGGAAGACAACTGCTCGGAACTCTATGGAGAGTCTGCACGCTTGTGTGTGTGTGTGTGTGTGTGTGTGTACACAGCCAAGTGTGCGTGTGTGTTTGTGTGTGTGTGAATTCAAGCTTGTTTGTCTCGTGAAAAAGCAAGTGGGCATCGGCTTCGCAGAGTTTCGAGCAGCAGCTCGCACCACCCACGGCGTCCATAACACCCCCCCCCCCCCATTTACACACACACACACACACACACACACACACACACACACACACACACACAGTGAACAGTATTAAGTGAAGACTTGGTGCAGCGAAGGCGAACAGGCGTGGGTTCAGTAATGTATACAGTAGGAGATGGAAAGCAGAGAGAGAGAGAGAGAGGGATGAGGGGGAGGACAGAGAAAGTTTGTTGGCTCGTTCCAATGTGCTGTGTGTGTGTGTGTGGGGGGGGGGGGGGGTGCAATTATTTTGTTTTGTTTGTTAACGTACTCTCTTCTCACATCCAGTCCTCGCTGGTTTTCCAGGAACCACATGTTTTTATTTATTTATTTATTTATTGTGTGTGTGTGCTAGTGTGTGTGTGTGTGTGTGTGTGTGTGTGTGTGTGTGTGTCTTTGGGGGGGGGGGGGGTCAGTAGATCTTCGTTACGAAGCGGGACAGAACACCGAAAGCATTGAGGAGGCTTAACAGGATAATGATTCCCATCCATCTGCATCTTCTACGGGCCGGAGCGGAAGGAAGGAGCTCGTTGTGGCAGATGGAGCGATGAGGGAAGAGAACGACATTATTATTTTTGTTGTTGTCATCACCGGGATCATTTTATTTATATTGCACTTTTTCAATTCAAGCACAGAGTGCTTTCTATATTAGAAGATTTACAGAGTAACATTTTTCAAAATAAAGCTCGGTAGGGCTCGTCGTTTTGACGATTTGCTTTATCGAGAAATCAAAAGTATTGCGTAACACGCTGCACACGTCCTGCTGAAGCACTGAGAAATGAAACAATACACACACACACACACACACACAGCTCCCTTCCTCTGAGGTCACAGCCCACCACTCATCAGCTGCTTACTGAGCGCGCTCAGACCCACAGGTGCAGACGTCACTAAATTTAGAGCCGGCGGGAGGAA
>NC_079404.1:21529622-21577122 GCF_029220125.1 Pseudoliparis swirei
TGTGAGACTGTGAGTGTGAGTCTGTGAGTGTAAATGTGCGTCTGTGAATGTGAGTCTGTGAGTGTGAGTCTGTGAGTGTGAGTCTGTGAGTGTAAATGTGCGTCTGTGAATGTGAGTCTGTGAGTGTGAGTCTGTGAATGTGCATCTGTGAATGTGAGTCTTGAAGTGTGAGTCTGTGAATGTGCGTCTGTGAATGTGCATCTGTGAATGTGCATCTGTGAATGTGCGTCTGTGAGTGTGAGTCTGTGAGTGTAAATGTGTGTCTGTGAATGTGCGTCTGTGAATGCGAGTCTGTGATTGTGCGTCTGTGAGTGTAAATATGCGTCTGTGAATGTGAGTCTGTGAGTGTGAGTCTGTGAATGTGCATCTGTGAATGTGAGTCTTGAAGTGTGAGTCTGTGAATGTGCGTCTGTCAATGTGCATCTGTGAATGTGCGTCTGTGAATGTGCATCTGTGAATGCGAGTCTGTGATTGTGCGTCTGTGAGTGTGAATGTGCGTCTATGAATGTGCATCTGTGATTGTGCGTCTGTGAGTGTGAATGTGCCTCTGTGAATGTGAGTCTGTGAGTCTGTGAATGTGCATCTGTGAATGTGCGTCTGTGAATGTGAGTCTGTGAGTGTGAGTCTGTGAATGCGCGTCTGTGAATGCGAGTCTGTGATTGTGCGTCTGTGAATGTGAGTCTTGAAGTGTGAGTCTGTGAATGTGAGTCTGTGAGTGTGAGTCTGTGAATGTGCGTCTGTGAATGTGAGTCTTGAAGTGTGAGTCTGTGAATGTGAGTCTGTGAGTGTAAATGTGCGTCTGTGAATGTGAGTCTTGAAGTGTGAGTCTGTGAATGTGAGTCTGTGAGTGTAAATGTGCGTCTGTGAATGTGAGTCTGTGAGTGTGAGTCTGTGAATGTGCGTCTGTGAATGTGAGTCTGTGAGTGTGAGTCTGTGAATGTGAGTCTGTGAATGTGAGTCTGTGAGTGTGAGTCTGTGAATGTGA
Organism: Pseudoliparis swirei; assembly: GCF_029220125.1. NCBI lineage: Eukaryota > Metazoa > Chordata > Actinopteri > Perciformes > Liparidae > Pseudoliparis > Pseudoliparis swirei. The sequence continues at coordinate 21,530,608 of NC_079404.1, forward strand.
GTCTGTGAATGTGAGTCTGTGAGTGTGAGTCTGTGAGTCTGTCAATGTGCATCTGTGAATGTGCGTCTGTGAATGTGCATCTGTGAATGTGCGTCTGTGATTGTGCGTCTGTGAGTGTGAATGTGCCTCTGTGAATGTGAGTCTGTGAGTCTGTGAGTGTGAGTCTGTGAGTGTAAATGTGTGTCTGTGAATGTGCGTCTGTGAATGCGAGTCTGTGATTGTGAATGTGAGTCTGTGAATGTGAGTCTGTGAATGTGAGTCTGTGAGTGTGAGTCTGTGAATGTGAGTCTGTGAATGTGAGTCTGTGAATGTGAGTCTGTGAATGTGAGTCTGTGAATGTGCGTCTGTGAATGTGAATGTGCCTCTGTGAATGTGAGTCTGTGAGTGTGAGTCTGTGAATGTGAGTCTGTGAATGTGAGTCTGTGAATGTGAGAATGTGAGTCTGTGAATGTGCATCTGTGATTGTGTGTCTGTGAGTGTGAATGTGAGTCTGTGAGTCTGTGAATGTGAGTCTGTGAATGTGCGTCTGTGAATGTGCCTCTGTGAATGTGAGTCTGTGAGTGTGAGTCTGTGAATGTGAGTCTGTGAATGTGAGTCTGTGAGTGTGAGTCTGTGAATGTGAGTCTGTGAGTGTGAGTCTGTGAATGTGAGTCTGTGAATGTGAGTCTGTGAATGTGCCTCTGTGAATGTGAGTCTGTGAGTGTGAGTCTGTGAATGTGAGTCTGTGAATGTGAGTCTGTGAGTGTGAGTCTGTGAATGTGAGTCTGTGAATGTGAGTCTGTGAGTGTGAGTCTGTGAATGTGAGTCTGTGAGTGTGAGTCTGTGATTGTGAGTCTGTGAATGTGAGTCTGTGAGTGTGAGTCTGTGAATGTGCGTCTGTAAATGTGAGTCTGTGAGTGTGAATGTGCGTCTGTGAATGTGCGTCTGTGATTGTGCGTCTGTGAGTGTGAATGTGCGTCTGTGAATGTGCGTCTGTTAGTGTGAGTCTGTGAGTCTGTGAATGTGCGTCTGTTGCTGTTTCCTCGTGTGAGATAGAGATCGGTGCAACGGAAGAGAGACGAGCAGTAATCTCTCACTGCATGGAAGGCTTGACGAGGGAGGTCTGCCTCCACTGCAGGGCTCACCTGCACTCACACACACACACACCTGCACACACACACCTGCACTCACACACACACCTGCACACACACACCTGCACTCACACACACACCTGCACACAAGCACACCTGCACACACACACACACACACACACACACATAGGCTTGTATCGGGACTTGTTTCTTGGTATTTTTCCGCTTCTCTTTGTGTTTTGCTTGAAGGACGAAAAAGCAAATTGTCTCTCGCACACACACAGACACACACACACACACACACAGACACACACACACACACAGAGACACACACACACACACACATCGGCATCTATAAACAGCACGGTGCAGAGCACAGGCAGTCCTGCACCGAAGGCCTTGAACACACCACATGACGCTCGTCTGATCTGGAATGTTTCCAAAAAGCTGATTATTATTCACCAACATTTTAATATTTATTTGTACATCCTTAAAGAAGTACGTACAACTAATAAATAAGATTTAATAACAACGCTGACGTGAAGCCGTTAACCCCGAGCGGCCCGCCGCCACCGACCTCCTCCATCACACACACTCAACACATCGGCAGAGGAGCCAATCAGATCAGACGAAGCAATCACACCGCCGTAAATAACCAGCGAATTCCTCGGTCACACACTCAGAGCCCCCCCCCCCTCTCTCCTCCCCTCCCCCACATGTTTAAATAAAATATGTTTTCAATCCGATTCGCCCTGATGAGGCCACGGGAGTCTCGACAGAAAACCAGATTTCGATGGGGCTACGAGAAAGTAAAAAAACTACAACCGTGAGAACCTTAATGACTCACTTAAATGAGCTGAAGAATTCGGTAACGCCGCTTCGAGGCAGAGCGACGGCGCCGCTTGTTTTTCGTTGTTTATTTGTTGCTCGTATCTGTAGCAACGAGGTCGTCAGGTGCTGGCAAGAAAGGACATGTGTGTGTGTGTGTGTGTGTGTGGATGTGTTTAGGCACCTTCAAGGTTGTGGTTTTTTTGCGCATTTTTTTTAATTCAAAATGTTTTTTAACCGTTAACGTCGTGGACCGACCCGATCGCGGCGAGACGCCCTCGCAGCATCACATGAGCCTCGGGCCGGAGTCAAAGAGACCTGCAGACAGACAGGGAGCGAGAGAGGGAGGGAGAGGGAGAGAGAGAGAGAGAGAGAGAGAGAGACATCTCGGGGGGGATTACAGAGGAGGAGGAGTCCTGGGAGTTATCTCGGATCTTCACCTCACTTGAGAGAGAATGTGCTCGTGTCTTTTTCAGCCGTGACCCTTGACCTCATTCTTGATCAGATAGAACTCAAATATAATCTGAATTTTGTTAATTTTCAGGTCATTTTATTGAGGTTTGTACTTTAATAAAATATATTTAGAAGGAACATGAAGTTTCAATAGATGTGTCAGTGTTATTAGATCACGTTATTTACGTTGCATGAGGGCGATAATAACTATCTGACGAGGTGCAAATCGATTGTTTTTCCTGTAAAATGTCAGACAAAATGCCCTTTAAATTCTGATCAGATCATCAAATCAATTAATTATTTTGGAGATATCAATTACAAGCAGCATATCCTCATATTTAAGAAGCTGAAATATAAAATTATTATAATATTTAGTGACCTATAGCAGTTTAGCTGGAAATAAATGGAGAGAAAAAACATTCAATTATTATAATATTTAGTGACATAAAGCAGTTTTAGCTTGAAATAAATTACTAAAACATTAAATTATCATAATATTAAGTGACCAAAAGCAGTTTAGCTTGAAATAAATTGAGAAAAAAAACATTCAATTATTATAATATTTAGTGACATAAAGCAGTTTAAGCTTGAAAGAAATGACGAAAACATAAATTTATCATAATATGTAGTAATAAAAAGCAGTTTAGCTTGAAAGAAATTAAAGAAACATTCATTTATCATAATATTTAATGACCTATAGCAGTTTTAACTTGAAATAAATTACTATAACATTAAATTATCATAATATTAAGTGACTTAAAGCAGTTTTAGCCTGAAAGCAATGAAAGAAACATTAATTTATCATAATATTTAATGACATAAAGCTGTTTTAGCTTGAAATAAATGACTTAACCATAAAATTATCATCATATTAAGTGACCTATAGCGACTTTAGCTTGAAATAAATGACTAAAACATTCAATCATCATCATATTTAGTAATCAAAAGCAGTTTTAGCTTGTACGAAAATTACAAAAAATATAAATTATCATAAAACGTTGTGGTCTGACTACTTGATGAATGAACTTTAACATTGCAGCTCGAAAAGAAAATGGCACAGGACGAGGTCGACGAGAACCAAATGTGCAGACTAAGCGGTTTTGGAGCGAGCTGTGTGTCAGACAGAAAAGGGGAGGAGCTTATCACGGCTCCAAAAACCAAACTCAGGAAACTTTAAAAAGGCCTTCAAAAGCAGCTCCGACCAGTGGATTCATCTCCTATCAACCCATGAGCGTTAGCGTGTGTGTGTGTGTGTGACGTGGTCTTTGTTCCCATCCTGTTTGTGAGGAAACGGGAGACGTCTCCTCGACCGAGTTTAGTCCCGCCGTGTGGCGCTCGCCGGTCGATTTCCGCCGCAGACATTCCACAGACGCTTGACCTCTTTCCCTCCGTGATTTACGACCTCCGCCGTGTTGCGTCACCTCGGAGCTCTCTTCCAACGCTCTCAACGTCTCCTCTCCCGTCACGCCGGCGTCTACGACCCCCGGGTGACGTCGGTCAGGCCCGACGGGGCACCGAAGCGTCACTCGCGGCTTCGCGGCTTTACTTTTTATTCATTTCGGCAAGAATCTATGAATATATATACGAAGAGAAAAGGCAACATGTTCCCTCCTTTTCTTGAATAAAAGCAATATCACACACAACGTTTGAAGAGACAACGCAAAAAAAACAGGACAAGGGTGACCGTGGAAAAGTGAAAGAGGAGAACTCCAACAGATCAATTACATGGTGAACTAGAACGGGCACTCGGTAGAGCGCATACCTTCGCATATCACAAGATTGGGCATTGAATCATGAACATGTTGGCATTAGTTGCATGCCAATTGGATAAAAATTGACCGTGCTATGGTAAAAAGAAGATGTTGACCTTTTCATGACCTTGACCTTGACCTTTGACCCGATCGATCCCAAAATCTAATCAAATGGTCCCCGGAAAATAACCAATCATCCCACCAAATTTCATGCGATTCGGTTCAATACTTTTTGACTTATGCGAATAACACGCACGCACGCATATAAATACACAGCGATCAAAACATTACCTTCCGCATTTTCAATGCGAAGGTAAATATGGAAAAAAGCATCTTCCACATGTGTGTGTGTGTGTGTGTGTGTGGGGGGGGGGGGGGGCGGCACCTGAGGAGCCCTCTTGTCCCTCTTCCATGTCCTTTCTCTGGGAAGTTAATTTGGGACCGCTGAAAACAGGAAGTAGGGCCTACCGTGTGACTCAAACACACTGGCTCTAATATTAGACTCCCCCCCCCCCCCGTTTCCTTCGTTCCACAGAGAGGACACCCTCTCTGCTACGCGGCCCGCGGGGGAAACGGGAGTCAAGAAGAGAGAGAACTTCCTCTCCGATGAGGGTTTGCCGCTCCAGGACCAGGGTCCACGCCGTCCGCAGCTCGCCCTCTTCACGGGGAATCAAACGGCCTCGCACAGATCCACCTGCAGCCCCGACGTCATCGTCTCTATCTGTTTACTTTAGGTGGTTTACGCAGCGGCGAGGGGCTTAAATAAGTTGATATGCAAGATACAGCATCTGATACGGTCAGATACTCTGAGGGCTAAAAGAGGGCAAATTAAATCCTTCAACATATTGATTAATAGATGCTGTGAAATCAATTTTCTGGAAAATAAAGCAAAACCAGTCAACTAAAAACCTGGGAAATCAAAGTACTTCATCACATAAATGCAACACTTTGAATATTCATATGTATATATATTTATATATAAATATATAGATATATGTATTTTCAAAATATAAATGTACATGTTTATGTTTATAAATAAAAAAATATTAATATATAAATTAAATATGTATTTATTTATAAATAAATATATTTGTTAATATTTATATATTCGATATCAATAAATATTGTCATCACGCTTTCTCTTAGGGGGGAGGGGGGGGGGGCTTCTGCGTTTAAGGTTCATTTTTAGTTTCTGGACCAATGCCAAAACAATTAGTTATCGACATGTAAAGAATAAGAGCAAGATCGCAGCCTTCACTTGGTACAACAACAACAACAACAACAAGTACTGAACTTTTGAATTATGTGGCTGAATTGCCCACCAGGAAAAGATTGCCAATGTGTGTTGATGTGGGTTTACTCTACGAGTGTGTGTGTGTGTTAGTGTGTGTGTGTTAGTGTGTGTGTGTGGGTCTCTGACCGCGGATGAACCGTTTCTTTCCTTCGAAATTGACGACTTAAAATGAAAAGTCGGAGCGCGGCTGAAACGTCGTATTTAATCCGCTGAATTTCTTTTCACACCTTCGAGGGCGACAATTTACTCGAAGAAAAAAAGCTTAGTTTCTGTTGGCCAGAATCTCTCTAGAAGAACAAGCGTTGCCATGTTTTGTTCCAGGAGGGATACACTTCCAATTTAAAGACCCGAACAATCGACTAAATTGTCTCGACGGGTTTTTAAAAAAATTTTTACAAAAAAAAACATGCACCACGTTTTGGGAGAAAAACATTGAGAATGAAATATGACACCAGAACAATCTGCTGACTAACCACTCTCTCTCTCTCTCTCTCTCTCTCCCCCCGTGTGAAGGTCTCACTTCCTGGAAGAAAAAACTAAAAATCGCAGAGTCACCTGTTTATGAATACGATGTTTTTAAAACGTTCAAATACCGAGACGTCAGGGTTCTCTTCTCGGATGTCGTTCCCAGGGTCCGCACTGAAGCGTCGCCCCGAGGCCTCCCGCGTAACTTGATCCCCATCGTAATATCGCGTAAGTCTAAATATAGAAGTCTAAATCGACTTCTTTTGTTGGGGATCTTTCCAGGCGACAGCACATATGTCACCGCAGAGCAACGGACGCCCTCGTGTTTCACGCCCTGCTTCTGGGTCGAGTGACTCTTCATCAACGGCGAGCACCGGGTCCTTCATCCGCACCGTCGCGACGCCGAGCTCTCATTGGACGACGGTGAAATGCCGAAGGGAAGATGAAGAGCGCCCTTCGACGTCTCGGCCGAGTGAGATTTTGTTTTATCTTCGCTCCGCTTTCCTTTTATGTGTTTACTCCGGACCGAGAGAGACTCGGGAGAGCTTTAACGACCACGGGGCCTGGAGGTCAAGTTATTCAAGGTCAAAGGACGAAAGGAAGTGAAGTGGAGAGTGTGCTCCACTTCCAAGCATCGCTCCTCCTTTTCATCCGATCCGCCTCCGTCCGCTTCATCTGCTTCACTCTTCTCATCAAGGTGAGAGAAACGTAAGCGTTCAGTCAACTCTCTTCGGGGAGTACAGCGGAGACACAGACTCTTATTTTGAAAAGCCTGCGATATTCTCTCTAATACTGGGTTCTGTGCTTGTGATTAAAGCCAATCAATGATGGTCTTTTACAGAGATTCTCCGGGGCATTTCAAAACCTTGTGCACGAGCCGAGTCAACGGCTATTTATTTTTAACTAGTGACGGTACGCTGGATTTTAATTTTTAGCGTCCAATGAAGCCCCGCCCCCTTTCAGGTCTCCGCCCCCGAAGCCACTCCAGCCTAAAAACTATCATGTTGAGCACATTTCAAACTTTTTTCAATCATCTTGTTTGTTTTGGGGGGTTTTCCAACGTTAATTGGCAGCATGTTGGTATAAAAATGAAAATAAACGACGACGCTCGGCTCGCTCTTGAAGACGATGGAAACCCGTTCGGGGTGCCGGGCTTTTACCCCGAACCGTTCAGTTCCCTCAAGGATGTCGCGTGTTTTCTCCGTCTGAGATGATGTCACACATGACGGCGGCCTGAAGTCTAGGCGTGTTCCACCTGACATCAACATTTGCTTCCAGGTGAATGACAACAAATCGTTTCTCAAGTCTTCTGACTATAGAAACCACGGTGTTTGGTTGGTGTCCCAACTCGCCCTTTTCCCTCTCTCTCTCTCTCTCTCTCTCTCTCTCCCCCTCCACTAATGGACCTGATGGCCTCATCAATAATACACTCAAACATCCGTCCGCTCCGGCGGCTTCAGACAACAATGAGCGGCTTTCTCTGCGTGCCGCTGTGCGTCGCACGTCCACGCTCGGCCTCTAGCCACGCCCCCCCCCCCCTCTCTCTCTCTCTCTCTCTCTCCGATGTGGGTCACCGGTCCGGCCGACAGGACCACGGCCAAAGTAACGGGATCTAAACTCCGATGAATGAAACTGGAAGTCCACCGTGATGCCTCCACAGACCAAGTACATGTAATAATGTGTATACACATAGATTATTGCACATGTCATAATGTACACATGTTATTGTACATGTCATAATGTGTATAAACATGTGTTATTGTACATGTCATAATGTACACATGTTATTGCACATGTCATAATGTACACATGTTATTGTACATGTCATAATGTGTATAAACATGTGTTATTGCACATGTCATAATGTACACATGTTATTGTACATGTCATAATGTGTATAAACATGTGTTATTGTACATGTCATAATGTACACATGTTATTGCACATGTCATAATGTACACATGTTATTGTACATGTCATAATGTGTATAAACATGTTATTGCACATGTCATAATGTACACATGTTATTGTACATGTCATAATGTGTATAAACATGTGTTATTGTATATGTCATAATGTACACATGTTATTGTACATGTCATAATGTGTATAAACATGTGTTATTGCACATGTCATAATGTACACATGTTATTGCACATGTCATAATGTACACATGTTATTGCACATGTCATAATGTACACATGTTATTGTATATGTCATAATGTACACGTGTTATTGTACATGTCATAATGTACACATGTTATTGTATATGTCATAATGTACACATGTTATTGCACATGTCATAATGTACACATGTTATTGCACATGTCATAATGTACACATGTTCGTGCACATGTCATAATGTACACATGTTATTGCACATGTCATAATGTGCACATGTTATTGCACATGTCATAATGTACACATGTTATTGCACATGTCATAATGTACACATGTTAGTGCACATGTCATAATGTGCACATGTTATTGCACATGTCATAATGTACACATGTTCGTGCACATGTCATAATGTACACGTGTTAGTGCACATGTCATAATGTACACATGTTATTGCACATGTCATAATGTGCACATGTTATTGCACATGTCATAATGTGCACATGTTCGTGCACATGTCAAGAGGCGGCCGTGCCCGGGTCACATCCTCTTACCCAGTCCTCGTAGTGCTTGCTCCCGTTGTGCAGGATGTCCTCGAACTGGATGATGCAGTTGGCCACGAAGTCGTCGCAGCCGATCGGCGCGTCGTGGAACACGGACAGCTCGATGCGGCGGCCGTCGTGGACCTCCGTGGTGAACTCGTCGTTCCACGCGGGGCTGTTGGTCCTCTGCTTGGTGGAGGTCTGGCCCACGCGCGAGTCGTCCACGTTCAGGGCGATGTACGTGTCCAGCAGGAAGCTCGGGGTCTTGGGGCCCACGGCGTGACGCAGGGACCACGCCGTGGGCTTGAGGTCCTGCGCCTCGCGGATCCGGATCTTCAGCATCCCGTTGAAGATCACCATGGCAGCGCAGCGCGTGGGGGGGGGGGGTGGTCACAGCCTCCTCTGATGGGACCTCCGACAGAATAATAGCGGCTCTGTTCAACCGGTGGTCCTCCAGGCAGTTGCTGGAAAACGATACGGAGCCACTTTTTTTTTTTTACATATAGGCTACACTTGTCGAATATGCTCCAAATACGGAAGAAACACGGACAGCTCCCAGAAGTCAGCAAAGCCCCCCCCCCCCGTGCCACCCCCCCTCCAGGTGCGACCCCAGCCAGTCACGCCGTCTTTACTTCCGAGGGGTGGTTGGAAAAAAAATCAAAACAAACCGCAGCGGCGTGGTGCCGTGAACGCACCGGGGCCCGTGTTGCATTGCGCCGCCGATTGGAAGGGGGGGGGGGGTCCGAGTCCCCCGGCCCGCTGCCACCAGACAGCGGCTGGTGCAGCGCGAACAACCCGCCCGCAGAGGCGCAGAGGGAGGGGCGGAATACGGCGGTGGAGTCGTCGGGGTGCGTATCGGTGGGTTCCTCGGTGCTCGGCCTGGTTTCAGCCACAGCTGTTGATCTCAACTTCCCGTGAACATACCTCTGGCTGCCTCCCCTTGCGCGCGCGCTCTCTCTCGCGCGCTCTCTCTCTTTGGTGCAGGAAATGCGAAAAACACGTCAGATTTGCCTCGGAGCTGGTGTGACAGACGGGGGAGTGCGACGCAACACAGACTCGGGAGGAGGTTTTGGAGCAGCAGCAGCAGCTGGGAGAGAGGAGGAGAGAGGAGGAGAGGAGGAGAGAGGGGGGAGGGCTCTTCTTATCCGCCCCAGGTGGAGCTGGAGAGAAGCGCGTGCAGGGTTGGACACCGCCTCAGCCTTTTTTCTTTTGTGTGTGTGTGTGTGTGTGCTGTAGGAAATGCAGAAAAACAGGTGTGAAGTGCATTTTTCTGATTTTCTTTTTAAGCCCGTGAATGATGCTCATTCATAAATAAAAGCTCATTCATCCGCTTAATAAATGCCAAAGTACCAAATAGGAAAAGAAAGAGACCTTTGCGTTATGAGACCATTGTGACACGTGAGGCATGCATGGAATTCAGAGATGATTGCAAAGTCACATCAGGACTATCTATTAGCCACATGCGTCATGTTGTCTGTGTGTGTGTGTGTGTGTGTGTGTGTGTGCATGTATCTGTGTGTGTATCAAAACATAATTCATCGAAACATACAAAATAATAAAAACGTACCTCTTAAATCAGTTTGCACAATTTTGCTCTGAATTTGAGCTTTCACCAAAAAGTTTTACACGGATTCAAGGATCCTTTATTGCATATTAACTACATTTTAAACGAAAAAAGATTGTGGTAAATATGAGCCAAGATATCTTTGGAAAATCCCCGAGTTCAAAATCATCCCAATCAAAAGGGGTTGAGGTCAGAAAGTGATCGATTTCTGATGATTTTTAATAACTATAAAGAAAACAAACATGTGTGACGTCACGCCCCGGAGGTGAGACCCAGCATGTTTCACACCGTCACCACTGCTGCCCCCTGCTGGTGACCGGCTGCTAGTACAGGCTTTAACCGACTCCAGAGCAGCTGCAAAAAGAAAAATATATCGGGTCAAGAAAGGTCATATTTTAGTACACGCACACACACACACACATATTTTTACACAACATATTTTGGATTCAAAACATATATGAACTCAACTAAATTAATATATATTTGCATCATAAAATTTAACATAAACCAAATAAAATAATTTTAAAAAATCTTCTGGTGCCGGCTAACGTCATGCGCTGCCACCTCACGTGAGCCCTCCCCCCTCAGCCGTCTCACCCCTCTCTTCCCTTCTTTCCCCTCTCATCCCTCTCTCCCCTCCTTTCGCACCCGTCTAACCTCTTTCTCCCCCTCTCTCTCCTCCTGTCTCCCCTCTCCCGTCTCACCCCTCTCTGTCCCCTCCCGTCTCACCCCTCTCTCCCCTCCCGTCTCACCCCACTCTCACCTCTCTGTCTCCTCTCGGCTTGCTTTAAATCTGACGGCCAGGGCTCGGCAGCCGGAGACGGGGTCAGGCTGTAACCGTCATCACCACGGTTACCGTGGTAACAGCAGTATCATCCATGTGGCTGCAGGAAGATACATCTTGAAAGGAACATTTATTTATTTTCCACTTTCAGTCGCTGCGGAAATGAAAAGAAAACGGGTCAAAGTTCAGGGAGAAAAAAACAAACTAAAATGGAATGACCGATTATCTTTCCCAAATAGTTACCTTCAGAAGCCTTTTCATTTTATTTCTGTTTTTAATGAAAATACATGATCATTAATCGTTTGAATTGATTTCAGCTGCAACGTTCTCACATTTCTTTTAATATAAAATAGACATTAGAATTTTTCAAACATACAACTTTAAAGATAACCAAAAAGATACCAGTTATCAAGTACACACACACACACAGACACACACACACACACTCACACACACAAGACGTGCATTGGACAACATTAACATCCATTTTACCAAGCAATCATCATATTATATATTAATCAATATTAATCATATCTTTTTTATTAATTTAACACATTTTTAAAAATAGTATATTCAGAGTTTGTATATTTATGAAGGTATAAACATATATTTTAAAGTATTTCACCCCCCTTAAAAATGTAAAACATTATGGATTTGTATTTGTTCGGGACTGTGCATCAAATGGCACCAATAGATACATTTAATGTGACTTTAAAAAAAAACTTTGAACACATTTTAATCACTATTAAAATCCACTTCCTCCTTGTCCTTCATTTATCATCCGTTTAATTTTAAATCATCAAACCGACAACGACCGTCAAATATATGAACAAATATATTTAAAGTTCACTTCTTTCTTTCTGAGATTTCACAATAACCTTGAGGGAACTGACAGTTATGTTGTAATAGTGCATTAGCACCTTTACACCACCAGGGGGCGCCAAACATCAGCCATACATTATAATCTTTTATAATCTTTTTCCCCAAGGCTCATTCAATTCTCCTCTCTCTGCCATCCACTAACTCTCTGCATGCACTCTCTCTACGTGTGTGTGTGTGTGTGTGTGTGTGTGTGTGTGTGTGTGTGTGTGTGTGTGTGTGTGTGTGTGTGTGTGTGTGTGTAGCTGTCTCAGTAAAATGGCCGCAAAATCATACGATTCCCGGCCTCCACTCAATGTTTTATGGCACATCTGCACACACAGCTGGCAGTGGACGGTATTAATATGAGCGTGGACGGAAAGATGATGAGTAGAAACCCAACGGCATCCCATGTACCGCTGCATGCGCTTTCATATCCTCATAATCCTCCTTTTCTCCCCCCCCCCGGAGCAGTTAGTTATTCCGCCATTGAATTATAAACAAGCTGTCAAAAATCAATATTAGTTATTTTCTTTTCCTTTCCCCCCTCAGTGGGCTCTTTGTGTAAGCCAATCAATATTCCTACTCCGGCCCTCGAGATTCAAAAACGATCTATAATAGAATTCATCTCAAGCAGCAGGAATAACAACGAGCCCAACCAATTCCCCGCCGGGAGGGGGTCAACGCCAACCGTTATTCGTCCCTCGGTGCTTTGGAGCCAGCCGATTGGTTCACGGAGGCGGAAACGATGAAGAGCAACAGGTGGACAGGAGTTTGATGACCAGCAGAGACGGACACCAGGGTTCTCTAAAGAACCATTTCCTTAAAGAGTTCTTCAAAGAACCTATAAAGGTGTCTCATAGAACCTTCAAAAACAATTCTTTAAGGCACCATTTCTGGGTCTACAAAGAACCTTTCAAACCAGGGTTCTTTAAAGAACCATTTGCTTAAGAATTCCTCAAAGAACCTCTTAAAGTGTCTCAAAGAACCTTCCAAAAATGGTTCTTGAAGGCACCATTTCTGGTTCCACAGAGAACCTTTCACACCAGGGTTCTTTAAAGAACCATTTCCTTAAAGAGTTCTACAAAGAACCTATGAAAGTATCTCAAAGAACCTTCAAACCAGGGTTCTTTAAAGAACCATTTGTGGTTCCCAAAGAACCTTCAAACCAGGGTTCTTTAAAGAACCATTTGTGGTTCCCAAAGAACCTTCAAACCAGGGTTCTTTAAAGAACCATTTGTGGTTCCACAGAGAACCTTTCAAACCAGGGTTCTTTAAAGAACCATTTGTGGTTCCACAGAGAACCTTTCAAACCAGGGTTCTTTAAAGAACCATTTGCTAAAGAGTTCCTCAAAGAACCTCTTAAAGGGTCTCAAAGAACCTTCCAAAAATGGTTCTTGAAGGCACCATTTCTGATTCCATAGAGAACCTTTCACACCAGGGTTCTTTAAAGAACCATTTCCTTAAAGAGTTCTACAAAGAACCTACAAAAGTGTCTCAAAGAACTTTCAAACCAGGGTTCTTTAAAGAACCATTTGTGGTTCCACAGAGAACCTTTCAAACCAGGGTTCTTTCAAGAACCGTATCCTTAAAGAGTTCTACAAAGAACCTACAAAAGTGTCTCAAAGCACTTTCAAACCAGGGTTCTTTAAAGAACCATTTGTGGTTCCACAGAGAACCTTTCAAACCAGGGTTCTTTCAAGAACCATATCCTTAAAGTCTTCTTCATAGAACCTATAAAGGTGTCTCAAATGGAAGAAAAAAAATGATTCTTCAGTAGGTGATGGCTCTTCATAGAAGCACAAAGCCTTTTAAAGAACCATTTCAGAACCCGCATTGTTCCGTGTGTACCTCCTGACCCATCAGGTAGTCCATGAACATTGACCTTGACCTCGTCATTTATCTTACAAGAGGCCAGATCAGCGTTGCCGTCTGGAGACGTTTGATAAACGCTCCTCTCTCTCTGAGGCGAGGCAGATGGTCTCGTTGATAGAAGAGTGTGTGAAATTGGGGCAAAGGAAGAAGTGTGTGTGTCAGCAGCAGCAAGGTGTGTGCAGCGCTGCGTGTCCCAGGAGGGGGAGGAGCCAGAGGAGGAAGAGCGGCAATACAACCAGCTGTTTCCTCCAGAAAGTGTAGGCAGCCAAAACGCTGTCTGGGGGGGGGGGGGGGGGCATTACATGAGTGGTTCTCAAATGGGGGTATACGTGTACGTGAAGGCCCTCTAGGGGGTACGTGAAGGCCCTCCAGGGGGGGTACGTGAAGGCCCTCTAGGGGTACGTGAAGGCCCTCTAGGGGTACGTGAAGGCCCTCTAGGGGGTACGTGAAGGCCCTCTAGGGGGTACGTGAAGGCCCTCTGGGGGGTACGTGAAGGCCCTCTAGGGGGTACGTGAAGGCCCTCTAGGGGTACTTGAAGGCCCTCTAGGGGGTACGTGAAGGCCCTCCAGGGGGTACGTGAAGGTCCTCCAGGGGGGGTACGTGAAGGTCCTCTAGGGGGTACGTGAAGGCCCTCTAGGGGGTACTTGAAGGCCCTCTAGGGGGTACGTGAAGGCCCTCCAGGGGGTACGTGAAGGTCCTCTAGGGGGTATGTGAAGACCCTCTAGGGGGTACGTGAAGGCCCTCTAGGGGGTATGTGAAGGCCTTCTAGGGGGTATGTGAAGGCCTTCTAGGGGGTATGTGAAGACCCTCTAGGGGGTACGTGAAGGCCTTCTAGGGGGTATTTGAAGGTCCTCTAGGGGTACGTGAAGGCCCTCTAGGGGGTACGTGAAGGTCCTCTGGGGGGTACGTGAAGGCCCTCTAGGGGGTACGTGAAGGCCCTCTAAGGGGTACATGAAGGTCCTCTAGGGGGTACGTGAAGGCCCTCTAGGGGTACGTGAAGGCCCTCTAGGGGGTACGTGAAGGCCCTCTAGGGGGTATTTGAAGGTCCTCTAGGGGTACGTGAAGGCCCTCTAGGGGGTACGTGAAGGTCCTCTGGGGGGTACGTGAAGGCCCTCTAGGGGTACGTGAAGGCCCTCTAGGGGGTACGTGAAGGCCCTCTAGGGGTACATGAAGGTCCTCTAGGGGTACGTGAAGGCACTCTAGGGGTGCGTGAAGGCCCTCTAGGGGTGCGTGAAGGCCCTCTAGGGGTATTTGAAGGTCCTCTAGGGGTGCGTGAAGGCCCTCTAGGGGTGCGTGAAGGTCCTCTGGGGTGCGTGAAGGCCCTCTAGGGGTGCGTGAAGGCCCTCTCGGGTGCGTGAAGGTCCTCTAGGGTGCGTGAAGGTCCTCTAGGGGTGCGTGAAGGCCCTCTAGGGGTATGTGAAGGTCCTCTAGGGGTACGTGAAGGTCCTCTAGGGTACGTGAAGGTCCTCTAGGGGTACGTGAAGGTCCTCTAGGGGTACGTGAAGGCCCTCTAGGGGTACGTGAAGGCCCTCTAGGGGTACGTGAAGGCCCTCTAGGGGGTACGTGAAGGCCCTCTAGGGTACGTGAAGGCCCTCTAGGGGTACGTGAAGGTCCTCTAGGGGTACGTGAAGGCCCTCTAGGGGTACGTGAAGGTCCTCTAGGGGTACGTGAAGGCCCTCTAGGGGTACGTGAAGGCCCTCTAGGGGTACGTGAAGGTCCTCTAGGGTATTTGAAGGTCCTCTAGGGGGTACGTGAAGGCGCTCTAGGGGGTACGTGAGATTTGTTTTAAATATATTTAAAATGAGCATCCATTAAAAAAAAGCCTTTGAAAATAGTTATTTCATAAATTCAATTCAGTAAAATAAAAGTGTGAAATAAAAAGTGATTTTTGTGTATATTCTATATTATATTTAAAATGCTATGTACTACATCTTTTATTCAACCTACAATTCTTTGCACTGGTCAGGGGGTACCTGGCTGAAAAATATAATATAATTATATAATTTCACAGGAGAACAAGTTGGGAACTATTAAAATAAATGACAGGAATGAGTTTGGATGACTCCTCATTTAAAAAACAAAAAAGTGGAGATGAAATATTTAAATATTGTCACTCGAGTAACAAAACCCTAAAATAGAATCCGTCTCATTCATCTTTTTTTCTTTCCTCCTAAAGCACCTATTTCATGTTCATCCCAGTGACCGATACTCTGCGGCGTGCACCCCCGTCTCCGACTGTACCATCAGGCCGGGCCGCACCATGTGGAGCAGTTCCATTTGCCCGAATTCAACCGGAGCAATTTTCTTTTTTTTAAAGGGCAAATGCAAAACAACCCATTTAGACGGGCCTCATCCCACAAAATATAAATACAATGATTTCCTCATCACGTGTCTCATGAACAGCAGATTATCTGGACCCAGTTTCAATAACTTTTAAATTGGACACCTGTGGATTTGGTGCGATAAGAAAAAGATGAGTTTGGCTTTATCGCCCCCGAAGAAACATGCAGCGCAGCGTCTGCAGGCTGGTAAATAACACATTCATATCTTACATACACAGGATGTCGCCAACACACACACACACACACATGGTGCTTAAAGCACATGCACATGGGCTTCCATTACACAATAAATTGCACACTGCCCGTTGCACCACACACAGGTAGTCATCGTGGTCGTCGTGGTAATGACGGCGCTCACAGCGTGTGTACGTAGACAATGATGTGAGCTGAATGTGTCATGAGGTGTGTGGCGTCTGGCAGTTGTGGGCGTGGCTAATGTGTTAGCGAGCTACATAGCGATACGAATCCACGCAGATAAAGCATCCAACACCACGTTTGTGATCGTGTAGGTCAAATGTGACCTTTGACCTCTGGGCTTGTCTCCAGCTCCTGGGAAGTACATGAATGTACCGTAAAACCCAAACAAGCAAAGAAGAGGCTCAACATCTTCTATACCTGGAGATTTGGTGGTTATTCTCAGTGGAGTTTGACCCGAGTACTTTAGTTTCATTTTGAATATATAGAAAACATAAATTGGCGCATCGCTATAGAAAATATTTAAGAAATGACACTTTCGATTTCGTCGTCGGACCCAAATGTGGTGAAAATCCCCAAACGTCCCGGTGACGCCCCCTGCAGGAAGTCGAGGGGATTTTCTTTGGAGCAATTGGGTGATGTCATTAAAAACAACTTGCTTTTAATAAAGCTCATTCATGCCACATTTGATCTGATTTGGTCCCGCTTGAATCTCGTTGGCCGCTTTATTTCCTCAACTCGACGTCTAGTCGATGATTTCGCGGTTGTCTCGGTGGCCCCGCAGCGTGGGGACATCGCGCCCCTTTTTTGCGGATTAGATCGTCCTCTCCTCTGGCTCGACGGATTGTCCCTCGTGGGGGGGGGGGGGGGGGGGGTTGGGACACAGATGCAGATAATGGGCTCCAAATAATATCTTTTTGTTGTCTTTAAAAGCCTTCAAAGTGAGATACGGATATACAGCAAGTAATTAGGCGCGCCGGTCTGAATGTTCCTGAACACACACACACACACACACACACACACACATACTATATGTGCTTTAAGTGTAAACAGCCAATCGGAGACGTCCGGAGCGCGTGCCTGCGGCTGGAGACGACGACACTGTCACTGTTTTTTGTCTCGCGCGCGGTCCGAGCCCGCGGCACGCACGTCGTCTCCTCTGACGCTCCGCGGGCACTGCCCCTTTAACCGCGCGCGGCCGCACTGCTCATGCTCGCGGGGCTTTTGTTGCAGGAGTTTCCCCTCGTCACAAACCAGCTGTGGAGCAGCGGAGAGAGAGAGAGAGAGAGAGAGAGCAGGAGCGCGCGCGAGAGAAAGCACAGAGCCTCCTCCGCGGCTGTCGCATCCCGACGAGACAACGACACCCGGAGCCGAGGACACGCGTCTTTGTCTGGGAGGGAAATATACCACCCCACCCCCCCTCCACCCCCCGGAGAGCGTGGCAGCAGCAGCAGCGCGCGCGCGCGTTGCGTTCACTGGAGCTCCGACGTTTCCTTGTTTCATCTCCGAGGATTACAGCCGGGATTACCCCCCCTCCCCGGTCACGGTGTTTACATCGGATCCCTCACCACGGTGTGGAAGTTACCTGGAAGATTTGCCGGGGGCACGCGCCGCAGAGCGCGTAACCGGAGGAGGGTTACATGTGTGTGTGTGTGTTGCTGCGAACGGATACGTTGTGTTTCTTTTTTTTTAACTGTTTCCATCAAAGTTTCCGGTGCCGCAGCTTTCTCCACGCCGCTCCCCCGGCGTCACGGGTCGGATACTTTCCTCCTCGACCCCCGCTGATGACAACCGGTCACCTGGCAGCGTAAAGGTGACACCACCACCGCGTCCATCATGGAGGCTGTCGGCGGGGGGGTGCCTCTGTGCACCTGGACGGCCAAAAGGAGGAGCGCCGCCTTCATGACATACCTGGGAGTACTCGTGATGCTTCACCTCGTGCTTCACGCGGAAGCCGCCTCTTCCTCCTCCTCATCTTCCTCCTCCTCCAAGTCGTGCGAGAAGAACTGCCTGTCGGGACGGTGCATCAACGGGACCTGCGCGTGCGACCACGGGTGGGTCGGGGACCAGTGTCAGCACTGCCAGGGCCGGTTCAAGTAAGTCGGCTATTTGTTTTGGCACACATGCCGAGGAGTTTTACATCTCAGTCACCTGTCAGGTTGTTATTGGTGGATGGAGGCACCTCTTTATTAATTATAGCCTCATATCCATCTTCTCATTTTTGGATATTTGTTTTTGTGAGTGAATAAGTAGATGACTAGATTCATCTGTGTATTTGTTGTAGTCTTAAAGATGTGAGTTGGCTCTCTTACCAGATGTATGAAGGGCCATTAGTGCCAGAGTGACACACAGATCAACCCTAAACCAGCGGTCCACAACCTCAAAGAATGTATGAATGAAAAAGGTCAGAAAGGTGTTTTATTTTGAAATCACAGAATACATCCGTCTGTGCCGCTGTCAGAAGGTCACGTGAAAGGTCACCAAAATAGGTTTGGGGGCCGCTGCCCTAAAACTTTTTTATTTCTTTGTGTGTGTGTGTGAGTGCGCAATTCAACACTTTTCCTAAGTATGACATGATGTCATTTTAATGCCGAGTCGGCGGTCTGCTGCTTGGCGACGGTCCCTTCGGAGTTCCACGCACGGCCCGGACGAGGCAGGCGCTCTTTAAAAATTAAATGGTGAATGTTTCCTTCCACGTTTCTCTCTCCTCTGAGTTGAGTTGATCACATTTTGGTTTCTCTATTTTAAAAAAACATAAATTTCAACCACATTTGCATTGACATGATTTCCACTGGTCGAATCTCTGGTGCATCCTCCAATGCATGCTGGGTAAATTCACGATCACCTGATTGACAGACTTGAGTACAGAGACCAGATCATTCCTTTTTTAAATATTGCAAATCTCATGGCAATGTCCAAATTATTGCAATTCGATAAACTGAGTAAACATATTTCAACTAGATTATATCAGAAGGTCACGTGTTTTCCTGAATATGAAATATTGCTGTTTTCTAGAAACCTTTTAATCTAAGATATTGCACAACAACCTTTTTTTACGGAGAGTGCGCTTGTCTAACCCTGTTGCATTGTGGGTTGTTTGTAGCTTTAAGAGTTTGTCTTTGTGTCTTTTTAGAAGGTCTGAACTCATTTGGACTGATATTGGACGTGCACTATAATTTGTAATGTCCTGGGTGGGGTGGGTGGGGGGGGATTGATCGTTTCGGTGTCTTTTATCATCATTATTGGATTGAAAACCATTAAAATGATAACTGTGTCAACTGTGTTTTTCTAAAATAAATTGCGCAGCCGTAAAGTTAAGAACTACAAAGTTTTCAATTTCTCTCAGTTTCTGGCGTTTGGTACGATTTTGCGTTTTTAGCTTTTCATGAAGGAACATTTAAAAAAATGCTTCACAGTATTTCATGTGAACCTTTTTTTGGTTTAGTGGGCGGTTTTATTTTAGGGACGTCCTTTAATTTGGGCTGCATAGACCATACTGCATTTTGAGAGATGATAATGATGACTTTTTTTGCAGATTAGTTAGCTTTGAACTAGAGTCCCTGGTCAGGTAGACATGAAAAAAACAGCACAATACATAAGAGTTTGAATTAATCGCATTAATCGCCCCTCATACACTCCAGAGTATGGAGACAGAAAATGACATAAGTATAAATAAATGCATGAATAAATACAGAATAAATAAATAAATGCTTAAATAAATGCCTCAATAAATACAGGAATAAATAAATAAATTATTAAATGTATAAATAAATACAGTAATAAAAAAAAATTGCTTAAATAAATGTATAAATAAATGCATGAATAAATACAGGAATAAATATATAAATGCTTAAAAAATGTAGAAATTAATACAGGAGTAAATAACTACATGCTTAAATAAATGTATGAATAAATAAAATACCGGAATACGTAGAAAAATGCTTAGATATATATATATAAATAAATATATGTCCTGTTTAGATATAACTTAGATTTATTTATTCCTGTATTTATTTATTTATAAATGTTTTAAAGCATTTATTTATTTATTCCTGTATTTATTCATTTATTTCTACATTTTATTCAAGCATTTACTTTTTTATTCCTGTATTTATTAATGCAGTTATTTATTTCTACTCAAGTGATTTTCTGTCCTCCATTCCAGAGAGGGCCGCTAAACATTACCTTTTCACAATCACCTCAGCCTTAACCTGACTTTAAAGGTCTGGCACTTCCTCTCTGGAGAGTCGTATCGATCTTCCAGTCAATGTGATTGTTGTGGAGGGAGAAACGAGGCTGCGGAGGCACGACAAGACGCTGGACACGCTTTCCCCTGCTTGTCACGGCCTCATTATCGTCCATTAATACCGAGTGGTACACACACACACACACACACACACACACACACACACACACACACACACACACATGCATGGTCACAGGCACATTTCATCGATTGCTGGAAAATCGTCTTGAGATGCGTCGGCTCAATTCTCAAAGACAGTCCGTTGTGTTTTCACGCTACTTGATGCTCTTAGTGTGTAAAACACACACTCCACTCACACACCTCCTGAACGTTTTCTTAATGTGTGGCAACATTTGCTTTGAGCGTGTCCTTCCCTGATTTGTGATCTGTTTTAATTCGCCTTATCGAGCTGAAATGAGGTCTGACGGCGCTTAGCCGGGCGCCACGTTTTTAGAGGTTGAATATCACGAGTAACGGCAAAAGATGCAACGCAGCAGCAATGGGAAAAGCCTCAAGCGATGGACTCTCGACGCTTGTTTGTTTTAACCTCGATGACATCACCAAGGTGAACGATGCCTTGTCCTGCGCCGAGGCCTCCTGCCTCCGTCGCTCGCGGTGTAACTCGGTCTGGATGGATTTTGATTGGCTGTTGGTTGCATTGTGCAGAGTTATAACAACTGGCAGCTCTAAATAGCATTCGAGTCAATATCGAAGACGCACCTATAACTCCTGTATACTGACGATAATGATGTGCCTGAAAAGGCAAAACATATATATATGTTTGTTTATCTATATATTTATATATATATACACCTATATATATATACATATATGTTTATATGAATAAATATATGTTTAAATATATGTATTTATTTATATATATATTAGTGCTGTGAAAAATAACGCGTTAATTCAATTACAGGTTTAACTAGTTTTTTTTTTTTAACGCATGCGCAGAATGAGCTTCCAATCCGTCTGTTGTTGGTCGTCTCTCCAGCAGCATGTCATTCTGTCTCTACGTGTCGCGTTAACACGACTCCGATCTCCGTCTCGCGCGCCGCAGAGCTCGGATGCCGGCTTGTTACGCGCACATCCGGACGAAAAAAAACTCACTTGCACCCCCCCCCCCGCGAGCCGAGAATTGTTGACGGGGGGGGGTGGAGATCCCCCCCTGTTATAATAGGGGAAACACTGGAGTTGATAAGCGTGTCTTCTTGTCTGATCAATACGCAACTGTGAGGTGCGTGAATGGACCGAGCGGCCAGCTGCTGATCACACATCTCTTTTGGAGCACCGAAGACCCATTTTGACCCAGGAAAAACCCTGAATGTATATATGTGATTAATCCACAGAAACCTGTGATTAATCTGATTAAAAATTGTAATCATTTCACACCCCTAATATATATATATTTACGTGTAAACATGTCTGTTTTTTAAAATATATTGAATCGGCCTGTTTTATAGCTTGTCTCTGGTTGGCCACCGGAAACCATCGTGGATGCGTCCCGTGTGTCGGACCCGGACGGCGTGCTGGACATCTGGACCTGAATGTTCAGTCTGTCGTCATCTGTCCTTTTTAAATTTATTTTATGAAAACACGCCCTCGTATTAAGCTTGGTTTATTATAAACCACGCGGTAATCCGTATGGAAAAAAACCCGCCGCTTCTTGTTTTGGGGGATTGTGAGCGGGATGAAATCTGCCCGTCAACAACAAATATTGTGGGGAAAAAAATATTTGTGTCCAAATACCACACACACACACACATACACACACCGTAGTATCTTACATACACACACACACACACACACACACACACAGTAGTATCTTACACACACACACACACACACACACACAGTAGTAACTCATATACACACACACACACACACACAGTAGTAACTCATATACACACGCACACACACACACACAGTAGTATCTTACATGCACACACACACACACACAGACACATACACACAGTCAGTAGTATCTCATACACACACACTCCGTAGTATCTCAAACACACACACACACACCGTAGTATCTTACATACACACACACACACACACACACACACACACAGTAGTATCTCATATACACACACACACACACACAGTAGTATCTCATATACACACACACACACAGTAGTATCTCATATACACACACACACGCACACACACACACACAGTAGTATCTCATATACACACACACGCACACAGACACACACACAGTAGTATCTCATATACACACACACACACACACATACACAGTAGTATCTCATATACACACAGACACACACACACACAGTAGTATCTCATATACACACAGACACACACACACACACACACACAGTAGTATCTCATATACACACAGATAAACAGTAGTATCTCATAGACATACACACTCACACCCTAGTATATCATATATATAAACACACAGTTGTATCTTATATACATACAGAAACACCCCCCCCCACACACACAGTAGTATCTCATACACACACACACAGACACACACACACAGTAGTATCTCATACACACACACACACACACACACACACACACACACACACACACACAGTGACATCCTGTCCAAACCGATGCACGCTGCGATGATGCTGACGTGGTGTGTGTGTGTGTGTGTGTAGGGGTGTGTGTGTGTGTGTGTGTTTCAATTTCACCTTTTATGTATCTGCTCTCCACACAGATCCAATAAAGCAGAAGTCGGGAGTGATTCTGTTTGTGTATTGATTTCAGGTCTTGGTGCGGCGTGGAGTTTTTACCCATCTGCAGTCTCACCCCCTTTTTGGTTTCTGATGGCGTTCTCTCCTCCTCTTCATCCTCCTCCTCCTCCTCTCTTGCTCTCTTTGTCCAGACTAAACAACGTCCTGCTTGTTCCTCGCATTAACAACACAACATGCATTTGGTACGTTTTAAGAAAAAAAGGGGGGAAATAAATAAATAAATATAATTGTCCTTGAATTTTGGCACTTGGACGGTTTTTATTGGTCCATTGCTCAACAATGTAAAATTCACAAGGGTTGATGAGAGCAGAACCAGAGCGACGGTCTTCAAGAGGCTCAGGAGGGCTGAGCAGCTGCTGGTAATTCTAGTTTCATACAATAAACACTTTTCACAGAGTTGTTTAAAGTCATTGGTTGAAAAAATAATAATAATATTGATGAAAGGAGCTTTGTTAGGACAAGAGACACCGACTGTTGGTCGGAGAAGTGATGTCATCTCCAGGCTGTGGTGTTGGATTAAAGGTCTTGGCCCTTTTACAATGTCCTGAAACGACCTCCGACCTTCTCAACTTTGGGAAACTTCAGCCAGTTTAATGAATTTAAACCAAATGAAGTTGTTATTGTTGCAGTCTAACTTGAGCTGGATACAAGAGCAAAAGTACCAGGGATGGAAAAACATTTATATGTGCTTACCTAAAAATTACTGGCAAATAATATTTAATAAAAAATAAATAACAATAACAATGTATATATATATATTTTTAAATATATATATGTTATATATATTTAAGAATATATATTTCTATATAAAAATATATATTTGTGTATATTTATTTATATAAAAATATTTATATATACATATATATATTTTCATATAAAAATATATATTTTTGTATATATATACATATATATATTTTCATATAAAAATATATATTTTTGTATATATATATACATACATTTATAAAAAAATATATATTCATGTAGAATCCTCCGAGGTTTGTCCTCGATCAACCTCGGAGAGGAAGCCGTGGACCGACCTCAGAGAGCATCCGGCAGCTTCCGACATCAAACACCGCCTAATGCGGCACATCGGACTGAATCTACGCGCCGCAGTTTTTTTCCCCTCGAATACAAAGCTCCACGTTAATCTCACTTTGTGTGCTGCATGCAAAGTGCAGGCAGCACGTTAAAAAACAAAACGCCGGAGGCCGCTGCGTAATGAACTCTCGCAGATCAAACATTTTTTCGGCATTATTCGCCGACAGAGATGCACAAAGAAGTTCTGGAGAAAGAAGAAAGAAGAAAAAGGACCTTGATCGTGATAATTGATTACAGATGGAGAAAAAAGGAAATTCAAATCTAGTCTTTCTCGTCGATGAACGAAACAGTTTTTTTTGCCTCTCAGACGGACGTATTTATCAGTGGATTCTCTAAATGTATTTAGGTTTAGTTTAAAATACTAACGAAACTTTTGTTATTCGAGCTTTAAGCTTATTATTGTTAAATCCACCAATTGGGACCTGGATCCGTCCAAGACTACCCAAGACTCGATGGGTTGAGCTCATCGGGGAATAAAGCTTTTTACGATTTTTAGTTGGATGAGACCAAGTGGACTGAAAAAAATAAATAAAAAGTGTAATGCACGCTCTGAAAATACAGCCACATAAAAGTATTGTAATCCTCAAACGTGGATCACATTGAAGTTGGCGTGATCGGTGACATGTGTGTGTGTGTGTGTGTGTGTGTGATTATCTGTGTTAAAGCCTCAGGCAGTGTGTAGTGATGACTCAGCTTGTGGACTGAAGTTGCCACCGCAGTTGTGTGTGTCTGAGAAAGCTTGGGAGGGGGAAGGGGGGGGGGGGGAGTATGGGATGGCCATCTGTCCAGTGTGTGTTAATCCAAGCTATGATGAGCGCAAGGGCAACACACACACACACACACACACACAGTTGGACTGGTGGGTGTGTTACGTGACTCGAAGCCCACCAATCTGACGTTCTACGTTATTTAGTAGGCCAGAAAGATGCCGGAATGTGTTGACCCGATACATAATATGTCGAACGCAGTATGCAAAAAAAGTCCACGCGGCACCCTGTCTCTCGCCAGAAAACCGAGATCAAGCGTACCCCTCGTCCTCCACTTTGCTGACCGCTGGAGAACCTTCATGTCGAAGTTCAATCGGAAGACTTCCTCCTCCTGGGATTTGGGGTTATTTTCCTCAAGTTATTTTCTTGGTTGTGACCCGAGGCCGTGAGGAATCATCCTCAGGGGACCAAAAGACCTCGAGGAGACCAAGAGGTCCCCGACTAGGGAGCAGGAAGTTGCCTCGGCATTTCTATTTTTTTGCGCGTGTTCAATGTCCGCACCGCTCACCCACTCAACAACAAAAAACTCAATCGCCGCTTGTTTCCAGGCGCTCGATCAGCGAACGCGTCCAGCCCGCACATTCAATCTCCGTCTCGTAAGGATCGATACTCATTTGGACGTCGGACACGACGCTCTCCATTCACCTCCTTTTGCTACTCGTACGGTGATCAGATTAGTGTGTGTGGGGGGGGGGGGGGAGTGGAGCATCCCTCCATCACGGGGTCATTACACACAAGTGTCGATGCAAGACGTCTTCCATTGGAGCGTCACGGAGGATTGAATACGGCTCATTTAAGTCCGTGGGGGTCAAGCCGAGAGATCGGGTTTCATTTTCTTAATTTCTTTTTTGGGGGGGGGGGGGGTCGGGGGTAATTTGATTAATTTTTTGTTGATTCCTTCAAAGAATTGAAATCCACGAGAGAGCGACCGAGGAAAACGAACGCGCAATACCAACAAAAAAACCTGTGTTTTTTGAGTCCACCTGTAACTGAGGTCTGGGGGCCGACATGGACCCGACTGGCTCCTCAAGACTCTCAAACCAGACCCTTTTTTTGTGTGTGCAGGTAAAATGACCCATGCTGCCGTTTCTCACCTTCAGTGGAGCATCGGTCAGTTCTTTGGTCTCTTATTAGTTGCCCACATTTGGCCCGATCACTAATTTGGACTATTTTTAACTCGGATTTCCCTTTCTTTCTTAAAAAAAAAAAAATGAATCCCTGCAAGTCAAGTATTGAGAAACATCTACACACACACACACACACATAAACATACATACACACACACACACACATAAATACACACACACACACACACATACATACACACACACACACACACACACATACACATACACACACACACACACATCCATATACATACACACACACACACACACATACATACACACACACACACACATACATAAACACGTACATACACACACACACATAAACATACATACACACACACACACACACACACATAAATACATACACACACACACACACACACACATACATACACACACACACACACACATACATACACACACACACACACACACACACACACATAAACATACGCACACACTCACACACATAAACATACATACACACACACTCTCACACACACACATAAACATACATACACACACACACACACACACACATACATACATACACACACACTCTCACACACACATACACACACATAAACATACATACACACACACACACACACACACACACATAAACATACACACACACACACATACACACACACTCTCTCACTCTCTCACACACACACACATAAACATACATACACACACACACACACACACACACATAAACATACATACACACACACACACACACACACACATAAACATACATACACACACACTCTCACACACACACACACATAAACATACGCACACACTCACACACACACACATAAACATACATACACACACACTCTCTCACACACACACAAACACACACATAAACACATACATACACACACACTCTTTCACACACACAAACACACACATAAACATACATACACACACTCTCACACACATACACATAAACATACATACACACACCCTCTCACACGCACACACATAAACATACATACACACACCCTCTCACACGCACACACATAAACATACATACACACACACCCTCTCACACATAAACATACATACACACACATTCACACTCACACACACACACCTGTGCGCAACTTTTCACCTGCCAATCCAACGACAGACCTGAGAGAAAAGCCTTTCAAATGTTAAATGTTCCTTGAAGGCTTTTATTGTGGCGAGCAAACACAAAGTATTGAGTTTTCGAAACTCAAAGCGAGGTGTGTGTGTGTGTGCTTCTGTCCTCCCATGAGCTTTAACCAAGCTGTCGGTTGCTCAGCAACCCCAGAAACACATGTGCGTGTGTGTGTGTGTGTGTGTTCAGGTTCTGATTGCTGACTGTGGAGTTGATCCTCTGGATCTTTGCTGAAGCCGGCGTTATTTTCTTGGCGGGAGCTTCTCTTTGGATTCAGACCCTCCCTCCCTGTTTCTTTCACTCTTCCTCCTCCTCCCATATCTTCATCTGTCCCAATAAATCAACACACGCACACACACACACACACAAAATTGCTTTTCCTGTGATCCACCCAGCGAAAGCCGTGTTCCCAAACTGTTTTTCTCACAAGTGATTTCATCGCTGAAGCATGCGCTGGCTCGGCTTCTCATTTATTTGCTTTCTTCTTTCTTTGTATTTCTTTGTCTTCTTGTGTGTGTGTGTTTGTTTTTGAGTGTGTGTGTGTGTTTGTTTTTGAGTGTGTGCGTGTGTGTGTTTGTATCTCCACGTGGCGGGCGGGTGTGTTTACGGTCCCGGGTTATTTGTGTTCATGTCCTGTTTGCCCCGCGCTCTCTGGTGGACGCCTCCGCGCTTCGGCACACGGGTCCAACTCCACTCGAGGACGGAGCGATTGGATTTCGGCGGTCAAAGGTCACCGTGACCTCACGTGCCCCCCACCCTCCCTCCCATTTCTCGTGAGCGAGGTATTTCAGGAACGCTCTCCTCACGTCCCCTGTGGGGATTTCGAGGTATGAAGCGATGAGAAGCTGGCGGTCGGACCTGAAGGTCGCGGTGACCTCGCAGAACACGTTTTTTTGGGGGGGGGGCCACGACTCAAGAAAACGCCGAGCGGCCCCCACAGCATGCGGGTTCTTTTCCTTTATAGCATATCGTACCCCTTTCTCTTCATCCCCACCCCTCTCATATCAGTGTGTGTGGGTGTGTTTGAGAGAGTATCTGAGGAGAATAAGTGATGGAAAGTCATGAACAGTTCCACATTCATCTGCTACTCTCGTTTATTACACACACTGCGTCTGCAG
Source organism: Pseudoliparis swirei (assembly GCF_029220125.1). NCBI lineage: Eukaryota > Metazoa > Chordata > Actinopteri > Perciformes > Liparidae > Pseudoliparis > Pseudoliparis swirei. Next base: position 21,559,000 of record NC_079404.1, read on the forward strand.
CTGCGCAGTCGCGTCGTGTCACTTCCTGCCAGGCGGCGGTGCGTTCAGGGCGGCGCGTTCGCCGCAGCGTCGCTTCTTCTGCTCGGCGGGTTTTATACACCTGCGAAGCAAAACATGTGGACGGCCCCCGGAGGAGACATCGGAAAAGGTTCGTATTCAAGCAATAAGGTGAGAGAGGCGGGACTTTGTCGTTAATAATCAGCCGACCAATCAGAATGCTTGATTTCATCGAAACAAATCTGCATATGGCCTCCAATGTTACAGGATGCGACATCTTTAAAAACCCAAAAGAAGAGGTGTGTGTGTGTGTGTGTGTGTGTGTGTGTGTGTGTGTGTGTGTGTGTGTGTGTGTGTGTGTGTGTGTGTGTGTGTGTGTGTGTGTGTGTGTGTGTGTGTGTGTGTGTGTGTGTGTGTGTGTGTGTGTGTGTGTGTGTGTGTGTGTGTGTGTGATTCCTTAGATCAAGTGCACCAGAGGGACATTGAACAATGCACACCATTATTCCCAATAGAGGGAACACTCCCCTGATTTGTTTTGTAAATAAATAATAAATAAATCCATATTTTAATTGGACTTGGGGCTTAAAATAAATAAATAAATCCAAAGGCGCGGCGGACAGTCAGAGCGGAGTTATTGAAGCCGTTCCTAGTTTCCTATCTAGCCGCTGCGCTGGATGAGTAATGCTTTAAAGAGGTGCTTTCCATCTCCTCCACGCCGGCCCATTCGCTACATGGATGTCCTTCAGGACTCGGGGGGGGGGGGGGGGGCAACTCCATGCAGCTGTAGCTAACGGATGCAAAACTAAAATAAAACAGCAGTGCTTAAACTAATTATAATACAATTCAAAAGTTCAGGGTCACTTATAAATGTCCTTATTTTTCAAAGGAAAGCACTGTTTTTTTTATCAATGAAGATAACATTAAATTAATCATAAATACTCTCTCTACATAGTTAATGTGATAAATGACTCTTCTCTGGTGTTTAATGAAGTCTCTACAGAGGTGTGTAGAGGCCCATCTCCAGTGTTCTAGTGGTACGTTGTGTTATCGCCTTAGAAGACTAGCGGAGGGGTATAAAACCCTTTTTATGTGAGCGCAGCTGAAAACAGTTATGCTGGTGAGAGAAGCTATAAAACTGGCCTTCCTTTGAGACACAAGTTTGAAGAACAACTTTAATATTTACAATAAAAATCATTATTTCTAACCTCCTCAATGTCTTGACTATATTTTATATTCATTTTGCAATTTATTTGATGAATAAAAGTGAGTTTTCATGGAAAACACAAAGTTGTCTGGGTGACCCCAAACTTTTGAACTATATATACAGTGTATATATATATATATATATAGAGGCGGGTCTCTGAAGACCCCCACTGCTGGGCTTAGCCTGAAGCCTTGTTTCATGCATGCTTTTTATTATTTTCCAGCCAGAGGCGCTCCTCCCTCTCCTCTCGGTGGGGGGGGGGGCGGTCATTCCGCCTTAAACATACATACACACTTTCACACACACACAAACACACACATAAACACATACATACAGCCACACACTCTCACACACACAAACACACACATAAACATACATACACACACTTCCTCACACGACATTAACACATAAACATACATACACACACCCTCTCACACGCACACACATTAAACATACATACACACCTCACACATAAACATACATACACACATTCACACTACACACACACACACCAGTGTGCAACTTTTCACCTGCTAATCCAACGACATTTAGACCTGAGAGAAAAGCCTTTCAAATGTTAAATGTTCCTTGAAGGCTTTTATTGTGGCGTAAAAGTAAACACAAAGTATTGAGTTTCGAAACTCAAAGCGAGGTGTGTGTGTGTGTGCTCTGTCCTCCCACATGAGCTTTAACCAAGCTGTCGGTTGCTCAGCAACCCCAGAAACACATGGTGTGTGTGTGTGTGTGTGTGTGTGTGTTCAGGCTCCTGATTGCTGACTGTGGAGTTGATCCTCTGGATCTTTGCTGAAGCCGGCGTTATTTTCTTGGCGGGAGCTTCTCTTTGGATTCAGACCCTCCCTCCTGTTTCTTTCCTCTTCCTCCTCCTCCCATATCTTCATCTGTCCCAGAATAAATCAACCATTTTACACACACACACACAAAATTGCTTTTCCTGTGATCCACCGCAGCGAAAGCCGTGTTCCCAAACTGTTTTTTCTCACTATTAGTGATTTCATCGCTGAAGCACAGCGCTAGTTCTCGGCTTCTCATTTATTTGCTTTCTTCTTTCTTTGTATTTCTTTGTCTTCTTGTGTGTGTGTTTGTTTTTGAGTGTGTGTGTGTTCGTTTTTGAGTGTGTGTGTGTTTGTTTTTGAGTGTGTGTGTGTGTGTGTTCGTTTTTGAGTGTGTGCGTGTTTGTATCTCCACGTGGCGGGCGGGTGTGTTTACGGTCCCGGGTTATTTGTGTTCATGTCCTGTTTGCCCCGCGCTCTCTGGTGGACGCCTCCGCGCTTCGGCACACGGGGTCCAACTCCACTTTCGAGTGAGACGGAGCGATTGGATTTCGGCGGTCAAAGCGTCACCGTGACCTCACGTACCCCCACCCTCCCTCCCATTTCTGTGAGCGAGGTATTGTCAAGGAACGCTCTCCTCACGTCCCCTGTGGGATTTCGAGGTGTGTAAGCGGTGAGAAGCTGGCGGGTCGGACCTGAAGGTCGCGGTGACCTCGCAGAACACGTTTTTAGGGGGGCCACGACTCAAGAAAACGCCGAAGCGGCCCCCACAGCATGCGGGTTCTTTTCCTTTATAGCATATCGTATCCCCTTTCTCTCTTCATCCCCACCCCTCTCATATCAGTGTGTGTGTGTGGGTGTGTTTAGAGAGTATCTGAGGAGAATAAGTGATGGAAAAGTCATGAACAGTTCCACATCTATCTGCTACTCTCGTTTATTACACACACTGCGTCTGCAGCTGCGCAGTCGGCGTCGTGTCACTTCCTGCCAGGCGGTGCAAGTTCAGGGCGCCAGTAGCTACGCCTCGTGAAAGGCCGCTTCTTCTGCTCGGCGGTTTTATACACCTGCGAAGCCTGGAAACATGTGGACTGCCCCCGGAGGAGACATCGGAAAAGGTTCTGGGGATTCAAGCAATAAGGTGAGAGAGGCGGGACTGTGTCGTCAATAATCAGCTTCTACCAATCAGAATGCGCCGGATTTCATCGAAACAAATCTGCATATGGCCTCCAATGTTACAGGATGCGACATCTTTAAAACCCAAGAAGAGGTGTGTGTGTGTTTCATAACGTGTGTGTGTGTGTGTGTGTGTGTGTGTGTGTGTGTGTGTGTGTGTGTGTGTGTGTGTGTGTGTGTGTGTGTGTGTGTGTGTGTGTGTGTGTGTGTGTGTGTGTGTGTGTGTGTGTGTGTGTGTGTGTGTGTGTGTGTGTGTGTGTGTGTGATTCCTTGTGATCATGCACCAGAGGACATTGAACAATGCACACCATTATTCCCAATAGAGGAACACTCTGATTTGTTTTGTAAATAAACAATAAACTAAAATCCATATTTTAATTGGACTTGGGGCTTAAAAATAAACAAACTAAATCCAAAGGCGCATGACAGTCAGAGCGGAGTTATTGAAGCCGTTCCTAGTTTCCTGTATCTAGCCGCTACGCGCTGGATGAGTAATGCTTTAAAGAGGTGCTTTCCATCTCCTCCACGCCGGCCCATTCGCTACATGGATGTCCTTCAGGACTCGGGGGCAACTCCATGCAGCTGGCTGTAAGCACGGATGCAAACTAAAGAAAACAGCAGTGCTTAAACTAATTATAATACAATTCAAAAGTTCAGGGTCACTTATAAATGTCCTTATTTTTCAAAGGAAAGCACTGTTTTTTTTATCAATGAAGATAACATTAAATTAATCATAAATACTCTCTCTACATAGTTAATGTGATAAATGACTGTTCTCTGGTGTTTAATGAAGTCTCTACAGAGGTGTGTAGAGGCCCATCTCCAGTGTTCTCGTGGTACGTTGTGTTATCGCCTTAGAAGACTAGCGGAGGGGTATAAAACCCTTGAAAACCCTTTTTATGTGAGCGCAGCTGAAAACAGTTATGCTGGTGAGAGAAGCTATAAAACTGGCCTTCCTTTGAGTCACAAGTTTGAAGAACAACTTTAATATATACAATAAAAATCATTATTTCTAACCTCCTCAATGTCTTGACTATATTTTATATTCATTTAGCAATTTATTTGATGAATAAAAGTGAGTTTTCATGGAAAACACAAAGTTATATATAGAGGCGGGTCTCTGAAGACCCCCACTGCTGGGCTTAGCCTGAAGCCTTGTTTCATGTATGCTTTTTATTATTTTCCAGCCAGAGGCGCTCCTCCCTCTCCTCTCGGTGGGGGGGCGGTCATTCCGCCTTTGACGGTCATTTTTCCAGTGGAGGCTGCTCTGGCACAAGACACAACAAGGAGGTGGCACTCCTCACGGTAGAGCTACATCACCATGGGAAGAGATCATCCTTGCCCCCCCTCCCCTCCCCCCCTCCCTCCTCCCCCCCTCCTCGACCTTTACCGCCGCTCTGTTTTCCGGCGGCGGTCGTGTTAACGGGACAGCTGTGACGTACGAGGAGGCGGTGGCATGTGCGCCGGGTGGAGAATGCGAGGATTAGCGTGCTCACGTTGGGTGGTGTGAGTGTGTGAGTGTGTGTGTGTGTGTGTGATTACACAGTACAGGAAACCATCCCAGAATATGACAACATGGGATCGTGATTTCAGTCGACAGCGGCCCCGTAACACACACTGGTGTTTTAATGTGGACCACATGTGATGGGGCTCACACGCACACACACACACACACACACACACACATAAACACACACACACACACATAAACACGCACGCACACACACACACACGTACACACACACACATAAACACACACACACACACATAAACACACACACACATAAACACGCACACGTACACACACACGCACACACACACACATATATATATATACACACACACACACATATACACACACATATATACATACTAACACACGCATACACACTCACACACATAAACACACGCGCACACACACACGCACACACACACACACATAAACACGCACACACACACACACATAAACACGCACACACACACATAAACACGGACACACACATAAACACACGCACACACACTTACATATATATACACACACATACATATACACACACATATATACACACACGCATACACATACACACACACATCCTCAATATACACACATATCCTCACACGCACACACACATGCATATATATAAACACACATACACACACACACACACACATATATATATATACACACACATACATATACACACACATATATACATACACACACACATAAACATACACACACACTCATACACACAAACGCATACACATACACACACACAGACACACATCCCTCACACACACACACACAGGCTGTGGGACCCAGGGTATAATCAGCATGCGGCCTGCCGGGCACACACACACACACACACACACACCCTGTAATAATACGTGGGGGTGCATTAAAGGTTTTATTTCGGCACACGCCCGTCTGGTGACGGATGTGCCGTCGCGCCGCAGAAGACGGCAGAGCTCCGACTCCCGAGTGAAAACACGGCGCCGTGTTTCTCCGACTTCGCCGACTCTCAAAGGCCGGGGGGTCGTGAACTGAGCGCATCTTTCTGATGGATTATTGATCGATTGTATTTTTGATTAGTGGCGTACGGCCGCGTGTACAAATTCATTTTTATTTTGATCACATCAAAAACTAAATGTTGATTTTATTTCACCGGGCTTGTGTCTCCATCTTGTGCGGCGGCCAGTTGGTGGAAAGAGTATTAAGGTACGATTGCAATTAAAAGTCAGATGACGTTAAGGTGTCGGACGGAGGAGCTCTAATGAACTGAAGTCCCTGAACCTGACATCATTCCATCACCGTGGTAGCAACTACATCTCAAGGACCAGGTCTATAATGTAATGTTATCACAACCGTACCTCTCTTTAATTTAGCATCTTATATTTACTATGAATTAAACTCAAAAGTATCGGATGGATCTAATGAGGTGTCAAACACAAGGCTCGGGGCCCGAATCCGGCCCGCCACGTCATTTTATGTGGCCTCTGACGGCTTAAAAGACACATGATCACCTTTTCTTAAAAATAAAAAAAATCCTATACTTTTATTTTGAAGGTTTCAAATTAAATGGGTATTAGAGACAATATTTCTACACTCAAATAAACTATAATAAAATGCAAAGACATTTATTTAACTATATCTTCGGGAGTAGTTTATACAGTTTCGGTCACACTGGCCCTTTAAGAGGCCCACGGTGAAAATGAGTTTGACACCCACTGATTTAGGAGATTCGGGGTCAAGGGTCAAGATTTGGATAAAGGTCACTCGCTCGTCACCTGACCTCCTCCTTCACCTCCGTCGTGGTCGTGTTGATGACGCTGTAATCTCCATCCGTGTGTTTTTCACCCCCCTATCTATTCTCATTCCCGGTTTTCTCAAGGTGACCTGGGGGCGGCGGCTTATAGGCCGACTCGTCTATTAACCTCCTCAGAGTCGAGTCATCACGGAGACCCGCGGTGCCGGGTCGGCGCCCGAGGACTCGCGAGGTTCTGCCGAGGAACCGGAACATGAGAGGGAAGAGCTTTTCAAGATGACTTTCATATCCCACACAGGCAGACGGGTGAAGTCGCCTCGTGTGTGTGTGTGTGTGTGTGTGTGCACATTGGTATGCGGACGGCTGTGTGTGTGTGTGTGTGTGTGTTCCCTTCTTCCCCATTCATCCTTTCATTCCTTCTCTCGTTTTCTTTCCACTGTGTTCCATCATCCTCTCTTCTCCCTTTACTCTTTTCCTCTTCTTTGTATTTTACCTCTCTTCTTTTCTTCCCTCCTTTTCTTTGTTTCTCTCCTTTCACCTCGTCTGCCACACAAAGACATTCCTGTGCAACTCAACTGACTCGATTTCGCTTGGAGGGAAACGTGTGTGACTATATATATATTCACATATATATATACACGTGTGTATATATATGGATATATAGGTGTGTTTACATATGTATGTATATATACATATATGTATACAGGTGTGTGTATATATATATATGGAGAGATATATATGTGTGTGTGTGTGTATATATATATATGGATATATGTGTGTGTATATATATATGTGTATATATATTTATATATATATATATACAGGACTGTCTCAGAAAATTAGAATATTGTGATAAAGTTCTTTATTTTCTGTAATGCAATGAACAAAAATGTCATGCATTCTGGATTCATTACAAATCAACTGATGCAAGTTTTATTCTTTAATATTGCTGATTATGGTTTACAGCTTAAGAAAACTCTAAAATCCTATCTCATAAAATTTGAATATTTCCTCAGACCAAGTAAAAAAAAAGATTTATAACAGCAAAACAAAATCAAACATTTGAAAATGTGTTTCCAGGTGTTTCGAGTTAATTGACGATTCAAGTGATTTGTTTAATACCCTACTAGTATACTTTTTCATGATATTCTAATATTTAGAGATATGATATTTGAGTTTTCTTAAGCTGTAAGCCATAATCAGCAATATTAAAAGAATAAAAGGCTTGCAATATTTCAGTTGATTTGTAATGAATCCAGAATGCATGACATTTTTGTTTTTTTAATCGCATTACAGAAAATAAAGAACTTTATCACAATATTCTAATTTTCTGAGACAGTCCTGTATATGTAATCTGGGAGAAAATAAATAAATAAATATGTATATTTCATTTTCACAGTTGTAAACAAGTGGTCGAGATTGTAAAATGTATGAAGATAAAATGCAACAAAACTACTTTAAATACTTTAATTCTATTTAAACGATGGACATGAGGATGGTTTCCACGCCGACGTCCTCCATGGCGCTCCGCCACGACGCCATCACAAACGTGTCAAACGACATCATCCTGGAGCAGATGCACGTTTCCCTCCGCGTGTCTCTGACGACGTGGTTTCATTGTGTAATTTAAGACACCTTTTCTCATTTATTCTCTTTCCTCCTTCCCCCCCTCTTCTTTGCTCATCCTTTATTTCTTGTTCTTTTTCTTTTTTTCCTCTATCATCGTATTCTCTCCTTTCTTCCCCCTCTCTCCTCTTCCTTTTATGTCTACCTCCTCTCTTCTCCAGTTGAGTCTGTTCTATTTAAACGAGCCATGTTCCTATGAGGGCTGCTTCGACCTTATATGAGGATCCATATGAGGTGTGTGTGTGTGGAGGCAGGGGGGGGGGAGAGATATTGGGGAGGGGGGCTGGCAATGAATGATGCTGCGGTGTGAGAGCCATTGGTCCATGACTCTACCGTAGGTGATAGAGACCCAGTAACATCAATCATGAACTCTCTCTCTCTCTCTCTCTCTCTCTCTCTCTCGTTATTCCCAGCAGAACAGCTTTTCTTGATTTTTAATAAAGGATATCTGCAGAGAAGGTCAAGGTTATTCAATTGTTGGCCATTCATCTCCACTTTCTGCTCTCCCTTGACACACACACACAGATCTCTCAATATTGGCCTTTGCACCTGTGTGTGTGTGTGTGTGCGCTCGTCGGTGTGTACAATGCAGCCGTCGTCTCCGGGTTGTCTGGTTATCCGTCCTTCATGTATCTCCGCTGCTATCTTCTGCCAGAGCTTTGCGGTGCGTTCAAGAGGTTCGGCGCAGATAATCTCGCTGTCTTCTTTCATCGGGCGACTGTTTGAACTCGACACAAAACCTAAACGCCGTGGAAGTTGGACATTGAACGCACCAGCACCGCCCGCGGCAAGATAATGCTGGCGCTGGTCCTCGTGATCCGATGCGTGTTGCTGTGGCTATATATATATATTTTATATATGTGTGTATATATATTTCTATATTAAATATATATATATATTTATATACAGTATATATATGTATATTTATATATATGTGTATGTATATTTATATATTTATTTATATATATGTGTGTATATATATATACATTTATATATATGTATGTGTCTATATATGAAATTCAATCGTCCTCGGCGTCCTCCTCGTGGCGTGCCAGGCACGAGGTAATATGCTTGGACCATAATATGAAGATATGTCACCGTACATACGATATCACATCCGTCACAATGGAGCATATATGTCTCCATCAGTAGGAAAATCTCATTCAAAATCCCACTGACTTCTATAATAACTCACATTACAAAAGAAAAACAACGCTCCATAATGGATCTTTGGTTTGAGGGCGTTGCATAAGCCCAGAAAGGTCAGAGCAGGATGGCGTCAGACGGCAGCGGGGCGAGTGAACGCCGCCGCGTGACGATCACAGAAAGGAGCAGAAGCTCATATAATCTGGGGAGGAGGAGCCTCCAGGGGCCGAAGGACGGCAGATCAATCATCGTTGAGGTCATTACAGTCACATCGACAAGGGCTCACACCCATTATGGGGATGCACTCATCTACATGTGTGTGTGTATATATATTATATATATGTGTGTGTGTATATACTGTATATATAAATATATATATTATATATGTGTGTGTATATACTGTATATATATATATTATATATATGTGTGTGTGTGTATGTATGTGTGTGTGTATATACTGTATATATAAATATATATTATATATATGTGTGTGTATATATAAATATGTGTGTGTATATACTGTATATATAAATATAAATATATATTATATATATGTGTGTGTGTATATAATGTATATATTATATATATGTGTGTGTATATAATATATATGTGTATGTATGTGTGTGTCTATACTGTATAAATATATATGTATGTGTGTGTATATGTTTGTGTACATATGTATGTATGTATGTTATGTGTGTGTGCATGTATGTCTAGTATGTATGTGTATCTGTGTGTGTGTGTATGTATGATGTGTGTGTATCTATGTATGTGTGTATGTATGTACGTACGTACGTGTGTGTGTGTGTATGGTATGTATGTATCTGTGTGTGTGTGTATGTATGATGTGTGTGTATCTATGTATGGTATGCATGTGGGTATGTATGTACGTACGTGTGTGTGTTTGTGTGTATGTGTGGTATTGGTGTGTATCTGTGTGTGTGTGTTTTTTCGCCATGTTCTTGAGTGTCCTCGTGTTGCTCGTCGGGTTCAACGGTCACTTCATCTTCTGAAGTGGAATAATCCATTTGTTATTGTCTTTGCCTCAGAGATGGAGGCTGTTGTTCATGAGGCGCCCAATGGGCTTAATGTTTTCCCGACATGCGTTTCCGAGAGGATTCCCCTCGTGGCTCTGGGGATCCAGATGTTTCCGTTCACGTTTGTTCCTCTCGGGGTGAAGCACCGAGACTTCTCCTCTCGCACCATCCAATCAAAATCAAAACGTAATCTCCATCATGCTGATTGTACTTTATATTTAGTGCTACTCTTCCCAATACCATATTTGTATCGCTTATTCTAAACACTTAACAATATTTGCTGACATCATCAAATTCCACCACGATCAATATCAAACAATATCATTTGCCTATATAACATAATCAGTTAAATGTGTATTAACTCAGAAAAATGACTATTTAACCAGGACTAGTAGAAAGGAGGGCACTTGGACACAAATGGTGACATAGATGTGTCAGAATTTCAAAATAAAAGCTTATCTTAAAGATATGTATCGATGTCTTTACTTGGCATCGATGATATTGGATCATTACATGAATTAATAGATCTTTGAGCATTATTATATGTTGGTAACAGATGTTTGTTTTTGTGACAATACCACCTTTTTTAATTGGGCATTGGATGGATTCAAATAAAACATTTTTTTTTGAGTGAGTCATTACTGGACGACAACAATATTATAAATGCACATCTGTTGTTACTGCTCTGAACTTTTTTTTCCGTGGGTCCACATTGCGTTAAACACGAAAGATTGATTTTGGATACAAAAAGTCATGTTGGCCTCTGGGCAACGGGTTTAAAGACCTCTGTTTGTTGGACTCGTCCACCCCGCCCCCCACCCCACATTGGTGATCTTTTAAATGTTTTATTTGTATGTCCACCACAAAAAAAAGTATGTTTGTTACGTTCCCTTTGCATAATTTGTCAAAAAAAAAAAAAGACAATTTCTGAACACCAATAGATGCATTTCGGGACTATTTCGACCTCTGGTTTCCACTTGATTGGAATGCGAGTGGACGGCCTAATGGGTACACACACACACACACACACACACACACACACACTCACTCTCCTGTGGGGAGATAACGAAGCGGAAAAAACTCTTTGCGGTCGGATAAAACGAAAATATGCCGGCGAGTTCAGTGCGTCTGCTTTAATGAAGGGGGAGGGGCGGACCGGCCGGCGTGTGTTGCGCAATGTGCATGTTTGTGAATTGTGCAGCTCATGGCGTTAGCGCTACCTTGAGCCGTGTTTTCTAAACATGGTCATCTTGAGACAATAAAAGCATCGAGCTCTTATTCTCGGAGGACTCTCAAGCCTGTGAAATGTGAAGATTCCTTTGTGTGTGTGTGTGTGTGTGTTTCTTCTCATGAGGAGGACATTGTTGCAGTGAGGTCACTCTCCTCCATATAGGCGTGCAGCGTTGGACGGTGAAGCCGACCGCACGATGCCAGCGTGAGGAGGAGATCAGTCTTGACGTCCCTCGCGGTCGATCTCCGGACACCAGCACGGACGCCAGTTGTTGTTATTGTTGTTGTTGCGTGGCGGTGATGTCACTCTCGCAGACACCAAGCCGTCCCACTGAGGCCCTTTTCACCGGGCCGCTTTTCTTTCTATTGCCGTCCTGACAAACACACGGAGCTGCCGCTGTAGATTGCGTGTGGCCGTTTTAAAAGAGCATAACATCTTAAAAGATGCTGACGCGGTCGATGTGGGGCTGCATCCTGAAGCCTTTGGCAAAGGCTGCTGGGAGATGTAGTTGTCATTTCTGTCCTCGGAAAATATGTTTTTTTAAGTGCTCTTTTGAAGTATCACTGTATGAGCTCTGGAGGACTCATGAGGACTCTGGGGGACTCTGGGGGTCTCATGAGGACTCTGGGGGTCTCTGTGGGACTCTGGAGGACTCTTGAGGGGACTCTGGGGGACTCTGCCTGATGGATCATTGAGGTCTGGGTCGTGGAATTCCTGCTCCTGACTACGCCACTGTCCTGTTGAGACTCCGCCCACTGTTGGGTAGATGCAGAAAAATTGGTTCACGCGTTCGTTACTTCGAGACTGGATTACTGCAACTCCTTATTATCAGGCTGCTCTAATAAGTCTCTTCGGTCCCTCCAGTTGATCCAGAATGCTGCAGCTCGTGTTCTCACTAAAACTAAGAAAAGAGATCACATCACTCCTGCACTAGCTGCTCTGCACTGGCTCCCAGTAAAATCAAGAATCACTTTTAAAATTCTTCTCTTAACGTACAAAGCCTTGATTGGTGATGCCCCATCATATCTTAAGGAGCTTGTAGTACCATATTGCCCCACTAGAATAGAATAGAAGAATAGAATAGAAATATACTTTATTAATCCCCAAGGGGAAATTTGTCGAGCCAGTAGCAGCAACACAAGAATAAAAATAAAAATAAAAATAAAATAAAAAACACAAAATATAAGAAGGGTTAGGGTGATCTGGCAAGAGGTGAACTGTTGTAGAGCCTCATAGCCGTCGGCAGGAATGTTCTCCTGTATCTCTCCTTGTGGCAGCGGAGCGTGAGGAGACGTCTGGAGAAAGTCCTCCTCTGTCCCTGTAGGAGGTGGTGGAGAGGGTGGTCCGGGTTGTCCAATATGGACACCAGTTTCTTCAACGTCCTCCTCTCCACCACCTGTTCCAGGAGCTCCAGCTGGCAGCCGATGATGGAGCCAGCCTTCCTAACCAGTTTGTTAAGACGGCTGGTGTCCTCGCTCACTAAATGCGGATGTGTGTATGTATGATGTGTGTGTATCTATGTATGGTATGCATGTGGGTATGTATGTACGTACGTGTGTGTGTTTGTGTGTATGTGTGGTATTGGTGTGTATCTGTGTGTGTGTGTTTTTTCGCCATGTTCTTGAGTGTCCTCGTGTTGCTCGTCGGGTTCAACGGTCACTTCATCTTCTGAAGTGGAATAATCCATTTGTTATTGTCTTTGCCTCAGAGATGGAGGCTGTTGTTCAAGGAGGCGTCCAATGGGGCCGAATGTTTTCCCGACATGCGTTTCCCCCGAGAGGATTCCCCCCTCGTGGCTCTGGGGATCCAGATGTTTCCGTTCGCTACGTTTGTTCCTCTCGGGGTGAAGCACCGAGACTTCTCCTCTCGCACCATCCAATCAAAATCAAAACGTAATCTCCATCATGCTGATTGTACTTTATATTTAGTGCTACTCACTTCCCAATACCATATTTGTATCGCTTATTCTAAACACTTAACAATATTTGCTGACATCATCAAATTCCACCACGATCAATATCAAACAATATCATTTGCCTATATAACATAATCAGTTAAATGTGTATTAACTCAGAAAAATGACTATTTAACCAGGACTAGTAGAAAGGAGGAGCACTTGGACACAAATGGTGACATAGATGTGTCACGGGAATTTCAAAATAAAAGCTTATCTTAAAGATATGTATCGATGTCTTTACTTGGCATCGATGATATTGGATCATTACATGAATTAATAGATCTTTGAGCATTATTATATGTTGGTAACAGATGTTTGTTTTTGTGACAATACCACCTTTTTTAATTGGGCATTGGATGGATTCAAATAAAACATTTTTTTTTGAGTGAGTCATTACTGGACGACAACAATATTATAAATGCACATCTGTTGTTACTGCTCTGAACTTTTTTTTCCGTGGGTCCACATTGCGTTAAACACGAAAGATTGATTTTGGATACAAAAAGTCATGTTGGCCTCTGGGCAACGGGTTTAAAGACCTCTGTTTGTTGGACTCGTCCACCCCGCCCCCCACCCCACATTGGTGATCTTTTAAATGTTTTATTTGTATGTCCACCACAAAAAAAAGTATGTTTGTTACGTTCCCTTTGCATAATTTGTCAAAAAAAAAAAAAAGACAATTTCTGAACACCAATAGATGCATTTCGGGACTATTTCACGACCTCCTGGTTTCCACTTGATTGGAATGCGAGTGGACGGCCTAATGGGTACACACACACACACACACACACACACACACACACTCACTCTCCTGTGGGGAGATAACGAAGCGGAAAAAACTCTTTGCGGTCGGATAAAACGAAAATATGCCGGCGAGTTCAGTGCGTCTGCTTTAATGAAGGGGGAGGGGCGGACCGGCCGGCGTGTGTTGCGCAATGTGCATGTTTGTGAATTGTGCAGCTCATGGCGTTGAGGCGCTGCCTTGAGCCGTGTTTTCTAAACATGGTCATCTTGAGACAATAAAAGCATCGAGCGCTCTTATTCTCGGAGGACTCTCAAGCCTGTGAAATGTGAAGGATTCCTTTGTGTGTGTGTGTGTGTGTGTGTTTCTTCTCATGAGGGAGGACATTGTTGCAAAGTGAGGTCACTCTCCCTCCATATAGGCGTGCAGCGTTGGACGGGGTGAAGCCGACCGCACGATGCCCGGCGTCGGGGAGGGAGACGAGTCTTGACGTCCCTCGCGGTCGATCTCCGGACACCAGCACGGACGCCGTTGTTGTTGTTGTTGTTGTTGCGTGGCGGTGATGTCACTCTCGGCAGACACCAAGCCGTCCCCACTGAAGGCCCTTTTCACCGGGCCGTTTTCTTTGTCTATTAAGCGTCCTGACAAACACACGGAGCTGTCGCTGTAGATTGCGTGTGGCCGTTTTAAAAGAGCATAACATCTTAAAGATGCTGACGCGGTCGATGTGGGGCTGCATCCTGAAGCCTTTGGCAAAGGCTGCTGGGAGATGTAGTTGTCATTTCTGTCCTCGGAAAATATGTTTTTTTAAGTGCTCTTTTGTGAAGTATCCTGATATGAGGGACTCTGGAGGACTCATGAGGACTCTGGGGGACTCTGGGGGTCTCATGAGGACTCTGGGGGTCTCTGTGGGACTCTGGAGGACTCTTGAGGGGACTCTGGGGGACTCTGCCTGATGGATCATTGAGGTCTGGGTCGTGGAATTCCTGCTCCTGACTACGCCACTGTCCTGTTGAGACTCCGCCCACTGTTGGGTAGATGCAGAAAAATTGGTTCACGCGTTCGTTACTTCGAGACTGGATTACTGCAACTCCTTATTATCAGGCTGCTCTAATAAGTCTCTTCGGTCCCTCCAGTTGATCCAGAATGCTGCAGCTCGTGTTCTCACTAAAACTAAGAAAAGAGATCACATCACTCCTGCACTAGCTGCACTGGCTCCCAGTAAAATCAAGAATCACTTTTAAAATTCTTCTCTTAACGTACAAAGCCTTGATTGGTGATGCCCCATCATATCTTAAGGAGCTTGTAGTACCATATTGCCCCACTAGAATAGAATAGAAGAATAGAATAGAAATATACTTTATTAATCCCCAAGGGGAAATTTGTCGAGCCAGTAGCAGCAACACAAGAATAAAAAATAAAAATAAAATAAAAAAAAAACACAAAATATAAGAAGGGTTAGGGTGATCTGGCAAGAGGTGAACTGTTGTAGAGCCTCATAGCCGTCGGCAGGAATGTTCTCCTGTATCTCTCCTTGTGGCAGCGGAGCGTGAGGAGACGTCTGAGAGAAAGTCCTCTGTCCCTGTAGGAGGTGGTGGAGAGGGTGGTCCGGGTTGTCCAATATGGACACCAGTTTCTTCAACGTCCTCCTCTCCACCACCTGTTCCAGGAGCTCCAGCTGGCAGCCGATGATGGAGCCAGCCTTCCTAACCAGTTTGTTAAGACGGCTGGTGTCACTACGCTCACTAAATGCGGGACTACTTGTAGTTCCTAGAGTCTTAAAAAGTAGAATGGGAGCCAGAGCCTTTAGTTATCAAGCTCCTCTTTTATGGAACCAGCTTCCAATTTCAGTCCGGGAGGCAGACACAGTCACCTCATTTAAGAGTAGACTTAAGACCTTCCTCTTTGACAGAGCTTATAGTTAGGGCTGAATCAGGTTCACCTGGTCCAGCCCCTTGATATGCTGCTATAGGCTGATAGCTGCCGGGGGACGTTTTAGGGTACACTGAGTACCTATCTCCTCTTTTTTCTCTCCTTAAGGATGAATTTTCATCTCTCCATCACACGTTACTAACTCTGCTTTCTCCCCGGAGTCCTTTTGACTTCACGTCTCATGGGGTCATCTGACCCTATGAGACGGCATAGATCCTATCTGCCTGATGGATCATCGAGGTCTGGGTCGTGGAATTCCTGCTCCTGACTACGCCACTGTCCTGTTGAGACTCCGCCCACTCCTCCTCCCCACCGCCATCTGCCTGATGGATCGTGGAGGTCTCCATCGTGGAATATGCCTACTACCAACTATTCATACACTCTGTCATATTCATTGAATGTGTTTTAACTCTAAATCTGTCCTTCTGTACACATTACATCTATTGCATCTGTCCATCCTGGAGAGGGATCCTCCTCTGTTCTCTCCTCCAGGTTTCTTCCCTTTTTTTCCCCCTGAAGGGTTATTTGGGAGTTTTTCCTGATCCGATGTGAGGTTTTGGGTCAGGGATGTCTATGTGTACAGATTGTAAAGCACTCTGAGACAAATTTGTAATTTGTGAAATTGGGCTATACAAATAAACTGAATTGAATTGAATGAGGACTCTGGGGGACTCTGGGGGTCTCATGAGGACTCATGAGGACTCTGGGGGACTCTTTAGGACTCTTGAGGGGACTCTGGGGCACTCTGGGGGTCTCATGAGGACTCATGAGGACTCTGGGGGACTCTTTAGGACTCATGAGGGGACTCTGGAGGATTCTGGGGGACTCTTTAGGACTCTGGGGGACTCATGAGGACTCGTGAGGACTCTTTAGGACTCTGGAGGACTCTGAATGACTCTTTAGGACTCTTGAGGACTGTGGGGGACTCATGAGGGGACTCTGGGGGACTCTGGAGGACTCTGGAGGACTCTGGGGGACTCATGAGGGGAGTCTGAAGGACTCTGGTGGACTCTCGGGGACACTGGGGGTCTCTGGGGGACCACTAAACCTGGTGCTAATTGAAACATTCCTCCATTGCGTCCAGCCAATGTGACTCGTTGATTTCGGGCTTCTTGGGACAGCGAAGCTCCTGATTGGTCGCTCGCCGGTCACCTGACTGTCGAGGTCTCTCGTCCATTTGTAATCATTCATATTTAATGATGCGAGTGTTTTAATTCTTTAATTCCATTTTTTATCTACGATCTTTTAGTAATGGCCGCCATGTGCGGAGAACACAACGCCGTGACATAACAAATATATTATATATTAAAGTTTACAAGAGACGTTATGATGTCATTGAGGACATTTTCTTTTTAAGATAACAATATGTGATAGCTGGAAATAAGTGACAGAGAAACAAAATATATATAAAATATATTTCAATATTAAAAGATATATATATATATATATATATATGTGTCTCTCTCTCTTTTGCTCTCTCTCATATATATATATATATATATATATATTTTAGTGTGTGTCTCTATCTCTCTCTATCCTTCTCGCTCTCCTCCCATCCATTTGTCCGTCTGTCCCTCATCCGTCTGTCTTCCGTACTCCATCAATTATTCACCCGGAGCAGATGAATATTTCAAAGGGTGCCGGACTCTCTTCCTCCTCTTCCTCCTCTTCCTCCTCTACCTCGTCCCCTCGTCTCCGTTTTATCTCCCCGCTCTCTCGGCTTCTTCATCGGCCTCTTCATCGGTCTCTGCCTTCATGCTTCCTCGACCGCCACTGACCCCCATCGTGCATTGTGTGTATGTGTGTGTCCATGTCTATGTCTCTGTATCTGTGTGTGTGTGTGTTGTGTGTCCATGTATCTGTGTGTGTATGTGTGTGTCCATGTCTATGTCTCTGTGTCTGTTGGTGTGTGTGTGTGTGTCCATGTCTATGTGTATGTGTGTGTCTATGTGTGTGTGTGTCTATGTGTGTGTGTGTCTGTGTGTCCATGTCTATGTGTGTGTGTGTCTATGTGTGTCCAT
>NC_079404.1:21582122-21657122 GCF_029220125.1 Pseudoliparis swirei
CCACCGACCGTGCTGCGTTGTGTGTCTGTGATGCGTGAACGAGGCGCTTCGGCGTCCACGCGTCCAAAGTCTTGTGTTACGCGTCGCCGAGGGCACGGAAATCTACTTAGCCGGAGTGCAGGATGCAGATGATGGCGGCAGGTGTAACGCGAGATCTCTCCGCGTCAGCCGAGGATGAAGAGGCTTTAATAAGAGGAGCGGGTGCCTTTCAGGCGCTGCAACACAATACACGTGTTGACTATCCACGAGTGAAGGCGCTCGCCATTTATTTGGGACAAGGACTCTATTTCATATGAATCTCATTTGTCGAGTTTTTACCCAAGAAACACAAATCATTTTTATTTATTTTTTAATGTTGTGTTATTATTATTGATTAAAAGCCAGGAGAAGGAGGAAGACGGGAGCTTAAACGGGGGGAGCAGGCGATCCACGATTCCTCCATGCAGCTGTTAAATTAGACGTCTAATTAGCGCCATCCATCATCTTTAAAGGGAATCTAGCAATCGGTGCTTGGTATAAGTACACGAGCATTAAGGATTATTGAATGCGGCACGGAAGGGAGCAGAACATCGATATGGGCGTCATGTTCGGTTGGGCCCGCGCTCCTCTGCGCTGGAGCGGCAGCTGCTGGGATTTTAATTGATTAAAACTCGGTTTTTTTGCACATAAATTGTGTTTTTAAGGGTTTTGTTTCTGCTTTTTTTGGGGGGGGGGGAGCAAAGCTCTGTTCTTTAAATAGCGTGAGAGGTGGAGCAGCGTGGGGCGCCTTCTGAGACCCCCGTCGCTCTAAGAATAGATGCAGATCGATCCAGGAGACGACAGGGCATCCCTGATGGAAGAGTGGATCTCTTTGGTTTGGGGGCGGGGTCACAATACATTTTGAGAAGCAGCTGTATTTTAAACATTTGTAACGTTTTACTTTGGTGTATTTGACAAACGACAGTGAAGTTTAATCAAACAACATTTCTGTAAATATGCCAGTTATTAGCCAAGAGGCGATTTTTCCTCCGTAGTCCCGAGAGGCGGATGTCACGAAACAAACCTTGAAAACACAAGATTACACAATGACATTTTTTACAATATTTATGCTTTTCCATGGGTGCACAAACATTTAATAGTGAGACTAGTGAGTATCCTCGCTCAGGAGACTCTTAGACGTCGCCACGCAACACTGAGAATATAAATCGTGCCTAAAGCGGGTCACGAAACTCCAACTGCTCAGATTGATGCCGATGTTTATTGTTTTTGCTTCGATGAAGCGTACAACGTTTTATTATTATCGCTGAATATCAGACTAAACTGCCCCCCCCCCTCCCCCTCCACCTGTATGCTTTCCTTCAGGTTGACGAACCTGTCCGGCTTTCTCACGGACGGACCAGTGAACTACAAGTACAAGACCAAATGCACTTGGCTCATAGAAGGATTGTAAGTATACCTCTGTTTTTATTTCCTCCCTCCTCTTCCGTCGTTCATCTTACTTTGTTCTACTTGGTCAAAAACGGTGATATTTTCCGATAAAGAGAGCTTCTTTTTTTTTTTTACTGTGTAAATAGAAGCAGTCTGTCTTCGTGGCCAATAACTGCTCAGAGAGGCGTGCACTGCACAGAGACGGCGTATTGGGATGATGGATATGTTTAATTGGGCTAATGTTGACCCCTGGAACCAAACATCTGGATGAGAATACATTGTGTTTACGGTTGTGTCTCACTTGACAGCCTGTGGGTACTCTGGGAGGTCAGATTTGGCTGCAGATGTCCATCTAGCTCCAGGGTGAAAATATTGAAGGAGGGTTCAAGCTCTGTAAAAATCGTTTGAAAAGACGATTATGAATATGTTTTGGCGAAGTCAAGTCCATTTTATTCAAATAGCCCCCAAATCAAACTCTAATCTGGACTATGGATCGAATGCCATGGACTCCAGATATACCTACCACTCACTGGGGATGAATGAATCATCTCAATTCTTGCAGGTCAAAAGATACATTAAAAGCTCCACTTTACATCTATCGCTTTAAAAAAAGGGCTTTTTAAACATATCTGCATGTTCTTTTTTTCGACTTCACTCCCTTCCGTCTACTAGATCTTCCTGATAAGTGAATGCACTCTCAATCTGAGGTTATCCAACTTCGGATAGAACAACTGTGTCTTTGTTCTCGTGCAACTGGATCCTCTTGTACTAATGTGCCACTCCCATTCACTCCCAGTTTGCTCGCTTAGCTCGGGTTGCGGCTTCTGGTCGATCCTTTTCACAGCTGTAGACTCCTGGAGCCTTCGTGGGCCTTTTGTTCGAACTATCGGGGACCCCGAAACCATAAATATTAATTAAATGGACGCTTGTTACCGGGTAGGATGACGGCTTTAGCATCAAATGGATCGTCTTGTTTATCCCATAAATGACTTTGCCACATTGCCTTTGCTTTTTAGCTTTTATATTCATGAGTTGCGATGACTTTGTGGACATCTTGGCTTTTAATGCCGGAGCTTTTAGTGTCACCATGAGGTTAAAAATGGACTACGAGACGAAGAATCTAATCCTGAAGATTAAAAGATTTCTTCTGATTATTCAGCGAGTGCCAAGAGGATGTATCTCTACTTTACCAGGGATCCACTGAGGCTTTCTCCAGCACCATCATCAGATCAGAAATCCCACTTGTACACAAACAAAATGATCTAAATCAAATATCAGAACTATTAACATAACAATTACGTCCAAGGTGCATCTATATATCCATCTTTCCATCCATCTATCCATCTTTCCATCTGTCCATCTATCATCTATCTATCCATCCGTCTTTCCATCTATCCATCAATCATCTATCCATCTTTCTATCTATCTATCCATCCGTCTTTCCATCTATCCATCTGTCTGTCTATCTATCTATCGATCCATCTATCATCTTTCTATCTTTCTATCCATCTATCCATCCATCTTTCCATCCATATATCCATCTTTCCATCCATCTATCCATCTTTCCATCCATCCATCTTTTCATCCATCTATCTATCCATCTTTCCATCCATATATCCATCTTTCCATCCATCTATCCATCTTTCCATCCGTCTATCCATCTATCTATCCATCCGTCTTTCCATCTATCCATACCTACCTCCCTACCTAGCCGACTTGCATTGAGAAACCTCAAACACTTCATAGTGCAAAGGTTTTTTCTGAGGCACTGTGTGTCGGGTGAGAGTGAAATGAAGCGTACAGGTAATCTATATTCTTGCAATGTATTTTTACCATACCCATCTGTCCTGTGTTCTGTCTCCTGTCTCCTAGTCCTAATGCAGTACTCAGGCTGCGCTTCAATCACTTTGCCACAGAGTGCAGCTGGGACCACATGTACGTCTACGATGGAGACTCCATTTACGCCCCTTTGATTGCCGTCTTCAGGTGAGCGCCCGCCATTCAGAGGAGGAGAGAGAGGTATGGGGGGGGGGGGGGGGGGGGGGGTTGGAAATGACTCGGGTAGCCTTGGGCACAGCTTCA
Organism: Pseudoliparis swirei; assembly: GCF_029220125.1. Classification (NCBI taxonomy): domain Eukaryota; kingdom Metazoa; phylum Chordata; class Actinopteri; order Perciformes; family Liparidae; genus Pseudoliparis; species Pseudoliparis swirei. The sequence goes on from NC_079404.1 coordinate 21,585,612, forward strand.
ATGGCTCCACGTGTGGGAAAACAAAGGGCCTTATAATTTCCATAGTACCACGATGCAGCAATAAAAGAAAGAGAATATTGCAATTACTCACATCGGCCCTGAAAACCACTTGTTTCTAGAGCCTTATTGCTTTTATTAAACCCCTCCCCCTCCCCGAAGGACCATCTAAAAGCATGAGGGGGGGGGGGGGGCATTTTTTCATTTGACAAGGATTACAATTTTAAAAAGCCACGACAATTTAACAACCTCTGCTCAATTGAGGCTTATCTCCTTTTGAGAGTTTCGGTTGCTCCCAGGACAGGAAGCAGCTAGTGTGGCCTTTTCCAACCGAGGAATTATCTGACATTTTAAAGTACAAAGGCTAGACTTGTGTCGCATAATTACCAAACACCAAATAAGCTCACATTGTTTATTACAGACGCGTACAGACTTATGTTGTGGGTAAAAAAGACTCTGGTCGCCGCAGGGAGGTGGCTTCGACTCCTCATTTTGGACGAGTGTGCATTTACGGCACATTTCATTCATTAAAAGAGACATGCAGAGCAATAAGAAACCCCCAACCCCCAACTGTAAAACCTCATCAAACGGATACGGATATAAAAAAAGGACTGCACTGCAATGTTCTTTTACATGAAGGATAATCACTGTCATATATTTTTTTCGCGGGGCCTGTAATTGCTCAAATGAAATCCTCTTTTTCTCACTTAAAGCTCTCCAGTGGTGCTTTTAGGCCAGAGTGCATAAGATAAAGCAGCTTTTCACAAATGCTTTTAACATGATTACTTCTGTTGTTGTTGTTTTTTAAAAGGAGGATTGTCTATCTTTCTTAATCTCTTTCTCCTTCTGTCTCTTTGTCAGTGGTCTGGTCGTCCCGTTGGCGAGGGGCAATGAGACGGTCCCGGAGGTCGTGACGACGTCCGGCTACGCTCTGCTTCACTTCTTCAGCGACGCGGCCTACAACCTGACCGGCTTCAGCATCGCCTACTCGTACGTCTCCACGTCGAACCTGCATGACTCTTTTTTTTTCTCGTCTCTCTCCCCCCTTTTCCGAGTCTGACACTCTCTATGCATCACCAATCATCGACGATGAAAGTGGAACAACTAGCATCTAAAGAGACAGATTTATTTTCACTCAGGAATTCGTGGCGACCACAAAAAGACTGTGAATATTAAACATATACTTATTTATTCAAGATTCAAGATATTTTTATTGTCATATGCACAGTTAACAGACAGTAACTCGTACTTCGCTCGCTCCTCCCGCACAAAATTACAATAACTTAAACTCAAGGTAAATTAAAATACCAAAAAAAGGAGGTAAATGCTATATATTCTACTAAAAATACCCAGTCAGCTTTCATACTTTAGACCTCTGAAACCTCACATTAGCGTTCGCTGAACACTAGCTAATGTGAGGTCGTCACTTAGCTAGTTAATTTGCAACGTTGACTAGTTCTGCCGTTAGCTAGCTAATTGCCCCTGTTCTGCACAGCAGACATTTTGGCAGCTCTTAGCAGGAAAAGCACGGGCGTCATTAATGACGTAATTAATTACGTCATTAATAATGTCATTAATAACGTCAGTAATGACGTCAATGACGGTTGGTATCTTATTGCAAGTGCCGGCTCGCTTGCATGGGGGTCATCCATGTAGAGATGGGTAAGGGTGATCTCCACAGTTCCACTTGCAAAAGATCAGACAGGGATAGATGATTGAATGGTAAAGCAAAATATGTGGAGATATTAATGTCTAAAGTCTGTAAAAACTATTTTTGTCTGCTAATTTAAAGACGTAGGTATCAAGGTGTTCATCAGTGGGCTGTAAATGAACGGACGCATGATATTGTGAATTTGCTTTGCACAAAGAGCAGAGCAGAATATCAAGAGATCGTAAACAACCGTATATGACGGCAAGAAATATCTCATGAAACGTCATTTAAAAAAAAGAATACAGGACATCGGGTGAAAAGTCCGAGTTCAGACCGTGTGTTCGAGTCTTGTTGAGCAGCTGAATGCAAAGACCAAAGATGCGGTGCCTCTTTGCGTCTGCACCCTGGGGACGACTGTACCTTTATCCTGAAGATAAATGTACATATACAGATCTGCTCTGACCCTGTGAGATAAAATAAGTAAATTAAATAAATACTCTGCAGGTAGTTAGTTTTATTACATACGTTTAACATTTGACCTGGGGGGAGGGGGAAAGAAAAGCAATGTTGGGAATATAAAACTCCTTGATAGGTCTCCTTAATGAGTCATAGAGGATATTGAGCTGGGACCCTGGAATGAATAACTGGGACACTCAATGGTACCGAGTCATCATTAACGAAATTAATTTCACCTGAGTCTTCGAAAACGAATCAAAATGTCTGCCGTTAAAAATGGCCCATTGTACCGGCTGTCCGATGGCATGCGAGAGTTTCATACTGTTATGCGAATGATGATGAACATTAAACTTTTGAAATTATTGCTTTTGCTGAAACATCCGACTATCTGGATTAAAACACAGATTAGCACTTCAGTGGCACTTAAATGGCTCTTATTATGGTACTTTTGTAGTTCGACTATGTTGAGGAAATGTTACTTTCTGTATTCTTGTTGTTCTTAGTTTGTACTCTAGGTTGATGCACTTATTGTAAGTCGCTTTGGATAAAAGCATCTGCTAAATGACATGTCATGTGATGTAATGTGTGAGGAAGAAGCAGTGCATTTTTATTAAATTTAAAGCAACTAAAGGTGCTTTTTAAGGAAAATATACACTACAGTTCAAAAGGTTGGGGTCACCCAGACAATTTGGTGTTTTCCATGAAAACTCACACTTTTATTTATCAAATGAATTGCAAAATGAATATAAAATAGTCAAGACGAGGTTAGAAATAATGATTTTTATTGTATATATTAATGTTCTTCAAGCTAGTCGCTCAAAGGAAGGCCAGTTTTATAGCTTCTCTCAGCAGCATAACTGTTTTCAGCTGCGCTCACATAAAAAGGGTTTTCAAGGGTTTTCTACCCCTCCGTTAGTCTTCTAAGGCGATAACACAATGTACCATTAGAACACTGGAGATGGGCCTCTACACACATATGTAGAGATTTAATTAACAACCAGAGAATAGTCATTTACCACATTAACTATGAAGAGAGTGTATTTATGATTAATTTAATGTTATCTTCATTGAAAACAGTGTTTTACTTCAAAAATAAGGTCATTTCTAATTATTTTTTTCTTTTCTAAGTGAACCCAAACTTTTGAACGGTAGTGTATATTTATTATGTATTGAGGACCCTCTTCATATTAAAAAAAGGGAGCCCCCCCAAAAAGAGATCTCAAGTTGAGCTGCTTCATGCCGTCATCCAGCTCCGTCAGCTACAGCTAACTAGCTAACGTGAAATGCGAGGGCCCGTTAAGGCGGTCTTTGTTGTGCTGCTTTTGTTCCCCAACCCATACTCAAAGGTCACTTGTACAGACCAGTACGCAGCCGTACTGTGTGCGCCGCGTCACCACATCTTCCCCACGGACACAAACCAGACGCCTGTGTGCCAGCAGCGAGGAGCCAAGATGGAAAATGTACTCTGGGCGCGACTGGTTGGTTCTGTTGGTTGGCGCACAGCTATTATTCTGGTGGAACATCAAGACGCTTTCTTTCTTTTGACATGCACTCTGACATCTTATAGAAATATTATATTAAAGTTTTATAGAATCAAAAGAAGAAAACATTTGTTCATTGTTTTATGACTACACGTTATAACTTTAAACTAGGGGGACCAGACGTCCTCTTTTCCCCGGACATGTCCTGTTTTTGAGACCTAAACAATGCGTCCGGCAGGGATTCCAAAAAACGTCCGGGATTTTGCTTCGTCGGATATTTGTGTTTCTCTGGGTCTTTCACAAACTAGTATTTACCCCTTACAAGTTTTGGAAATGGTATCTCCCTTACGTTCCACCTTCTTGCGTGAGCTCTGACTGTAGAGAGAGCAGTCATTGGTCGACCGATCTCAGGGTTGCCAGATACACGATAATTATCCTCCAAATACGACCATTTTGAGCCTTTGGTACGATACTTCACCATCTCCAATCTGGCAAAACAGAGCACCTCGCCGCCTCCACTAGTTCATTGTTGTTGTTTGTGCGGCATGCTATACACTACTACTACAACACAACCCCCCCCCCCCCCCCCCCCCCCCGAGACGAAGTGTCCTCTTTTTCACAAACTCAAATCTGGTCACCCTATTTAAATGTTATAACGCTGTGTTAGATAGAAGTATCGTAAATGTGTTACCGTACTTCTAGGTAACATGTGAATCGGCTCCATTTGGATATAAGATATGAAAGTCTGTGGGAAGGTTTTGTTTACCCATAAAGGGTCCGAACCGAACTCTCAATGCATATTTTATTGGGGTATTTTTTTTCCGAGATTATAAAACAATTGAGAAATATAAAAAAATATATACATCCTGTTAAATAAAAGGAGCTGTACTCACTAACATACAGAGTTCCTACACATGTTGACTAATGGATTTCCATGACTTTTCCATAACTTTTCCAGGACTTTGTGTCCATGAAAAAGTGAGAACACGTAGTATTTAAACTAAAAATGAGAATTCCAAAGCATACAGCATATATACACAGCATACATTTACACGTGAATATCACATATTTCCTAAAAAGCGTCTCCCTCTCTCGGGTTATACCTTCCTCCGTCTCTCTCGTGCGTCACATGGTTCCCTCGTATTACTAGATTTAATTGGCAGATCATTTTTTGTCCAAAGCCACTTCCGATACGTGCGTTCAGACTCTCAAACAAACAAGTTCACAGCGACAGTACGTCTGATTTTCATGCTCTGATGTTCATATTTGATCTTGGAGCCAACGGGGGCCCCTGATGCTTCACTGCCTGTTTCATTGATGAATAATGACTGAGGTCAGGGCGACTTCACCCTCCCAGAGTGCATTATTCATCATAACCGCTCGAGTTTGAGAGCATCATTAATTAATTAATTCTCCACTTGGCTCGTAGGTTATTTGTTCCACGTTAACGAGGACACCTCACACACACACGGGTCGGTCACCAGTGTAACAATAGTACTGAGAGCTGTCCTCTTGACATCATTATTATGAAATATCAATAATATTTTTCTGTACGACACCAGGTTTCACTCTCGTTTTAACTCCGCTTTGGTCTCCACTAACTCCTGAGAAACGTCTCTTGAGGAGAGAGGAGAGGAAAGGAGAGGAGAGATGAGAAAGGAGGAGAGGGGAAGGAAAGAGAGGAGGAGAGGGGAAGGAAGGAGAGAGGAGAGAGAGGAGAGGAAGAAGAGAGGAAGAAGAGAGAGGAGAGGAGAGAGAAGGAAGCGGCATTCTGCAATCACAGCTGGCAAGGACAGAGGACAGAGGAGAGAGGAGAGAGGAAAGAGGAGAGAGGGAAAGAAGCAGCATTCTGCAACAACAGCTGGCAAGGTGAGAGGAGAGGAGAAGGGTCAGGAGAGGAGAGAGGAGAGGAGAAGGGTGAGGAGAAGGGTGAGGAGAGGAGAGAGGAGAGGAGAGAGGAGAGGAGAAGGGTGAGGAGAAGGAGAGGAGAGGGGAGAGAGGAGAGGAGAAGGGTGAGGAGAGGAGAGAGGAGAGGAGAGAGGAGAGGAGAAGGGTGAGGAGAAGGAGAGGAGAGGGGAGAGGAGAGGGGAGAGGAGAAGGGTGAGGAGAAGGAGAGAGGAGGGGAGAGAGGAGAGGAGAAGGGTGAGGAGAGGAGAGAGGAGAGGAGAAGAGAAGGAGAGGAGAGAGGAGAGGAGAAGAGAAGGAGAGGAGAGGAGAGGGGAGAGGAGAAGGGTGAGGAGAAGGGTGAGGAGAAGGAGAGAGGAGAAGGGTGAGGAGAAGGAGAGAGAAGAAGGGTGAGGAGAAGGAGAGGAGAGGGGAGAGGAGAGAGGAGAGGAGAGGAGAGGAGAAGAGAGGGGAGAGGAGAGAGGAGAGGAGAAGGGTGAGGAGAGGAGAAGGGTGAGGAGAGAGGAGAGGAGAGGAGAAGGGTGAGGAGAGGAGAGGGGAGAAGAGAGGGGAGAAGAGAGGGGAGAGGAGAGAGGAGAGGAGAGAGGAGAGGAGAGGAGAGAGGGAAGGAAGCAGCATTCTGCAACGGCAGCTGGCAAGGTGAGAGGAGAGGATGGAGAGGGGAGAGGAGAGGGGAGAGGAGAGGGGAGAGGAGAGGAGAGGAGAGGAGAGGAGAGGAGGAGAGGAGAGGAGGAGAGGAGGAGAGGAGAGAAGAGGAGGAGAGGAGGGGAAAGGGGAGCGGTAAAGAAGCGTCATTCTACCTCCTGAGGAACGTCTCTTGACTCTGTTAGAAGAAGGACAAATAAATGCGAATTTTTCTGGGATTAGCAAGAGCAAGACCAGACGGGATGGCACCTCTTGTGAGATTCAAATGCCTGGATTCATGTGTTTTAACCTGCCTGTAGATCAATGGTCATTGATAGGATAATGTGATATATGTCTCCCAATGTGTTCCTTATCCTGACCCCCGGTTAGAGGGTGTTGGCGGTCACTGGCTCCGGAGAGTCTCACCAGTCTGAAAGGATCAGAGAGTGTCGCCTGAGAGGTCAGAGGAGGCATTTACAACAGGCTGGTCAAGACAGGACAATGGCATCTCTGGTGATATTCAAATGAAGACCTGGTGGATTGTGTGTTGAGGAGCCCAAAGCCTGATCAAAGGGGCCAGAGAGGATGAGACTCGAAGTGAATAATCAAATGCATGGATTCATATGTGTTGGCCTGCCTGTAGATCAATGGTCATTGACATGATAATGTGATATATGTCTCTGTCACTGGCTCCGTAAAGTCTGACCCAGTCTGAAAGGATATAGAGGGGACCCAAAGTACCCAGAGACAGGAGGAACAACGTCCCCCTCTTTGATGTGGGACAGAGAGTCTTCCAGGACCTCTCAGGAAGAGAGGGGGGATGAAACCGTCAACTCCCCAAAGAGGGGACGGATATCCGGTAAAAGTGGGAAGGGCCGGGGGTATAAAGGTGACGAACAGAGGAAACAAGAGGGCTTTTTTGGAAAATGAGGTTTTGAAAAGAAAAGAGGTTTTTCATAGGTTGTGGTTTGCGTCAGGCGTCCGTGAAGAACTCACGGGCGCCTGACGTACTTTGTCTATTTTTCTTCTTCCTTTTCTGAAAGGCTGAAGAAAAAGGGTTTTTTAAAGTTCTTGTGACTTTGGTGTCAGGCTCCCGAGAGGGAAATCATTAATAATTGTACTTTGTTTATTTCTTTCTTCCTTTTTTGAATAAAATACTTGGCTGCCTTGCGGTCTTAAAACTTTACATTCGGTTCGTGGACCTACTTTTTTGTGAGTCCTATTTCTTCACCCGTCAACCCGCCCGAGGAGACCCAACGAGGAGACCCGAAAGCGGAACCCGCCGCCCCCGAGGTGAGTCTGAGCGACATCTGCACGGCTACACCCACTGATCTACGTCACTCAGGACACATACTGATTCCTCACACACTGGTAACTGACATTTTGTACTAAAGAGAGATATCGCTGCAGCTGGTAGACCTCCGGCTCTCGGCCGAGCCGTGGTTGGCTCCGGGACCGAGAGAGGGACTCATAACACTTGAGTCCTCGTCGCGGCGTTTGGCCTAAGAACAGTAATGGGGCGTTATGTTGTAACGACTCAATAATAACTTTGATAGACGATTTAAGGACGAGCGTCCTATTTTTCTTTGATACTTTTATTCAGTTTTGTTTATTGTTTTGACCTCCCAGGATATTTCTGATAGGCTGTGAGTGTTCGAAGGAACACACTGTATTGACTTTAAATTAATTGATAGTTTAAATCTAAATGACCAATAACTTTAGTTTAATTTGATTTTTTGACTTTGATTTGATTTATCGAGTTTAATTGGATTTTCGACTTTGATTTGATTTTTTGAGTTTAATTTGATTTTTCGACTTTAATTTGATTTTTTGAGTTTAATTTGATTTTTTGACTTTGATTTGATCTATTGACTTGAAGTTGATTTAGTGACCTGATTCATATGAGGCGTTTTTGTTCAGGTTGATCTATTGATTGCAAATTTCAGTTTGGCGTCAAGAGTAACACGTTCGAAAATAGGCTTCTAATTTTAAATCAAAGAACCAATAACTACCGGTGTACCCACCTCACCCGCAGCAGGGCAGTACGAAGTCCACAACCTAATACCAATTTTGATTTGTTAAGCAGTTCCCCGGATGATACTCTAAACCGTATCCATAGGACTGAGACTAGGAAACCACAGTCCCAAAGATGGACGACGGGGCGTCAGAATTCTCCGATGCCAGTGGCATCGAAGGGGGAACCACCCCGTGCACGCAGGCCAACGAAGATGTTAGAGCCCAACCCCATAATTACAGGGACCCGAAGTTATTTAAGGGACTTCATGGAGTCCCGAAACCCCTCCGCACCCCGCCTATAAAGACCACAACGCCAGACAGACTGAACCGGACTACCGCCACGCCCAACGTGAAATTAGAGCAGCCACTGGAGGCAAAGGTCAGCTGACCCTCCTCCAGACAAGGTTGCAGGACTTAGCCATAGAACACCCTGCATGTTGGTGAATCCCGCCAACGCTAACCTCCATCATGATAGTGGCGTGTCTTTAGAAATCCGACGAATGACAGGGGACCGCATGCAAGACGAGTCTCGAGAAGAGGTGAGGAGGAACCAAGGACCTTCGCTCAGAACTCAGTGGTGACCACTGGAAAGTAACAACCCACTCATTTCCACTGTCCTACACACCGCATTTGTACCACGACAAGACGCGCAACTCATGATCCAATCTATGCCTTAGGCGAGGCCTACGATGCCATGTTTCTACACGCCATAGAACTAGTCAGAATGGACGAACCCAATTACCTCATAATGCCTCCTTGGGGCGAACCACTGAACTACCAAGCCAACGACTCTAAGGCCGCTTTCACTCACTCATGGGAAAAACACGGCCATTTGAACATACTATTGTGCCTTAAGGACCGGACAGAGTACCAAATGTGGGCCTCCGTCCTGAGCCCTCGACCCTTTCCCAAACCCCACACCCCATCCCCGCCAGACGAGCGGACCCGTCCGACCCCAACCAACCGAGACGTTACTGAAGCGGACTTTGGGACCCGACGTGACAGACACGTTCACACTAGGGACGACCAGATTCCTAATCGAGGTGAAAGCCCGGATCAGATAGACCCGCCTAGGACGAGGTCCCTTGTTGACTCTACACGAACCCCTACTCACCACAAACCCAGACCATGAAGCCGAGGTCAGGAGAATGTTAGGCGAACCACTCGCCCACGCGCATTTGTGGAGTCTAATCGCAGAGCAAGGGCCATAGATAGGATCAATTGCATTTATCATAACCAGTAAAGATAAATAAAGTTAGATTGGGTTGGATAAGTAATTGAGACTCTGTTGACGACGGATGGCCATTTAATAGATGATTCCTCCCACACGGGTGAGAAGCTGTTCCTCCGACTCAGTTAAAGATTAATTCAAGCCTAGAAAGTATTAGATACTTATTAAATATAGAAATTAAAATACAATTTTTCATAGTCAAGTGTCACATTCTGTATAGATCCGGCCTAGTGGCTGTTGTGTATTAGTGGACACCCCCAGCTTAAAAACCTACTTGAAGGCCCAGTTAGAAGAGGCCTACGCAGACAGCTGCAAGTCGACTGAGGAATCCGACAGTGAGGGAGAAGAAAGAAACCTACCCCCTAGAAGCCCAACGCCCCACCCACTCCGGGCGCAAGACATAAGACCGTCCCGTCACAGCTGGCTACCCGACATAGGGAGACTTAACCTGACTGACCCTCCTCTGACCTCAACTCCCAGAGACAAAGGCCAGGACCGGGGAGACCCGATCCGTCCTGATCCATCCCAAAACCCGCGTGAGGCCCGCAGCGTGAGCTTTGAGCCCACTCTAGCGCCCGTCTCCCGGGGCAATCATCCACGAGCCAAGCCCATAGCTAGGAGACAGTATGACCCCCGACAGGCTCCTGCCCTGGAACCAACCTGGTATACGCCCGAAGGCTACCCCTATAACCCAAGGACCACCTTTAGCGACCCACCAAACCTCGCTAGTAATCCTGTCCATCCCACCGAGCCCTTGGCCCCATGGTACCCAGTGACGCAGGCCGAAGCTCAATATTCCCAGGCGCCCATCGCCAACACAGTGTTAGGCCAGCCCCGACTTCCCCGACCATGGAAGGATTCATACCTATCGGCCGGATACGACTGGTACCGAACAGGAGCAGTAAGAAGAGATGAAGCCGTACAGAACCACGTTCAAAACCCACCGGCGTCGGACCAGCGAGCAGACAACCCCCAGCCCAGCAGAGACCCGACCCGACGTTGGCGGACCCAAACCCCGGAACAGAGCCCCCACCCGACATTAGGCTCGAAAGTAACTCCTTGCTACTGCCCAACTCCACACAGGGGTCAGGTCTGACCCACCCCAACATAGGCCCCAAGGAATTAAAGTACCTGATCCCCGAGCGTTACAAGGGTGAGTCGGACCTCGCATTCTTCACCCGTGCAGAAGCATGGTTCCACGAAATTCTGACCGATCCAGCGTGCGGGTTTTTTCAGAGTAATGAGACAACAACAACATCAGACTTATCCTCAGAGAGACAACAACAACATCAGACTTATCCTCAGAGAACCGACCAAACCTTCGCCCGAGGTCAATACCGGGCCACAGGGCAACCGTCACCCCAGTCAAAACTTACCATCAAACGCCGAAAAGACCCGAAGACCCCGAGTCGACAACGCCACCTATCAGGCCATGAGCAAGGAGGAAAAGGACAGTCTACGGAAGCAGCAGGAGGACTGGGACGAGGAACACCCCAAGAAGAACCACGCCCGATCTTAGAGATGTTGAGGGAGTATACTTGGGAGAACGGTACAGGAAATTTAAACGCAGATTTTAAAGGGGACACGTACAGAGTAGACACAGGAGCAGACCTGTCCGTTCAGCCTCAGGGCATGTTCACAGGGAACAGAATCTCCGTTGAATTAGCCGACGGGAATCAAGTAATGTTAAAAGAAATTAAGCACTGTGGCCTGATCGGGGTTCAAGGCCGCGATAGATTAATTGCGCTAAAAGACCTACCATTATGCCGTAAAATAGCTTACCTAAAGGAGGTTAACATCGAGACCCAGATCCAAGACCAGGTAGCCAAGACTAACCTCCCGAACCCCGAGAAACTGAGAGAAGTACTCAAACGAGGAACTTACGCCCGGTTCAAAAATGATGTCGGATACGCCCCCAAGTACACATTCCATTCAAGGAGGAATGCCACCCAGACAATCCCAATACCCGATTAAACCCGAGATCAAAAAAGAGCTTGATCAAACCATCCAGGAGCTAGAACAGCTGGAGATTATCGCGAAGGTGCAGAACCGCCCACTAATCTCCCCGTGATGGGGGTTCCAAAGCCAGACGGCACCAATCGATTAGTCCACAACCTCATCGAGCTAAACAAACGATCGTACTCCGACGCCCGACATTTAATTAATCCTTCCCGCACTATGCGAATTCTCCCACAGAAACGATACAAGACCAGCTTGGATTTAAGCAATGGATTTTGGTCGATACCCATTGATCCGCAGTCACAGCTAAAGACGTGTTTTACCTGGGGGGTAGATGCGTATCGTTGGCTCCGGCTGCCAATGGGCTACAAAAATGCACCGAACGTTTTTCAGACAGCTGAAGTAAATGCCTTTTTGGAAGGCCTCTTAGCAGCTAAGAAGAACAACATTTCTAGACCAAGAATGGTGACTGACAGTGATTACTGTCACAAAACAGGTACTCAGGAATTGGAGCACTGGAAAAAAAGAGATTTTACCAATGTAAAAGGCGAACCACTCGCCCACGCGCATTTGTGGAGTCTGATCGCAGAAATAACTGGTTCTATGTACCTAGATTGGAATCATGTTAATGGTCACACCGACGTTAGAGATTACGATCAGAAAGGTAATAGGCAAGTTAACCTAATGGCCCAGACACGACTCAAGGTGGCCAAACTCTCCCTGAAATTTCCACCGGGATGGAAGGGAGAAGACGCATTCACTAAAGTGCCACCTGACGATGCCTATCAGGTGGTCACTGAAGTGCACGAAGGGCTAGGGCATGTGGGTCATGAGAAGATTCGAAGGTTTTTGATGAACAAAATGATCCGCATACCTGCTCTGAAAACACACACAACACAAGTCCGATCCCGATGTCAGCAATGTGCCATGGTGGATGGGTTTAAGAAAGCGACGCCAGAACAATTGATGATAGTGTGTAAGGACCCAGGGGTCCATTTTAGTTCAGACATCGCAGGGCCTTTCCCGCATAGAACTAAGTTAGGACACAGATATTTTTTGGTCATCGCCGATAACGGGTCCAGTTATAAGCAGGTGTATCCGGTGAAGGCCGCCAACGGACGAACCGTGGCCAAACTGATGGGAGACCATTTGAGTAGATGGCCGGAGACCGTATCCATGAGGATGGATAATGGGTCTCATTTCAAGAACCGATGGGTTAATGACGTGTTGACCGATTGCTCCATACAGCAGGTTTGGTCCGTCCCCTATGCCCATCACACCAACGGGGTGGCAGAGAGGGCGGTCAGAGCAGCTAAGGAGTGGATCATTAAAAACGCTCCACTGGACTGGGATGAGCCCCTTAAGATAACTCGGCTAAATCAGTTCTTACAGGAGCCAAGGTTGCGAGACCCAAAAACAGACAAAAACCCTGATACAGACCCCCCTTTCTCTCCAGGAGATCGAGTGTGGGTCACCAGACGACGGGTACACCCGGAGGCAGGAAATCTGAAGACCAAGTGTGAGGGCCAGGACGAGGTTCTATTCCAATCAGGTAACGTAGTACACTTAGCCAAGTTCGGACAAACTCACCCCAGACAGATTAGGAGAATAATCTAGAATGGCCAGCCCTTATCCCACAAAGCCCGCACTCGAACTTGACATCGGTGACCTGACCATACACACAACACAAGCCGTATGGATGCTCAGCTGCTCGGGGGACAAAATCTGGGTCGGCGCAAGCCTGAGTAACTTGACGTTGGCCCTGAAAGGTACCATTGTTTCCAATTGGGAAAGAACTTGTCGCTTGCAGTGGCAAAGATACTACCCGGGGACATGCGCAGCATGTCAACAACCCGTCTCGGGATGTATCTGGCAGGGCGACCCCGAGGATCGCCCTGGCAAATTTCGATCCCCAAATGCCGCCAAACCCCCCGTGGGTTTGGCCAGAGAGGGTCTTCCTTTCTGTCGCCTGATGTTCTGTGGGCCTTGCTTTACCGAGTACGGCCTCAGAACGACCATGGGGCGCTATGACCATCCGGTGGGGTTCAAAGGCGACTGCTCGTGTTCAGCGACCAGTGACGGCCTCCTTCCCTGTTCCGCGACCACTAAGATTGGCCTATGTAGCGGCCTGTCCCTCATACGAGGAGGGAATGATCTACACCCTTCTGACTCAGAGAGGCTGGGTTTCAGAAAAAAGACACGAAAGGGGCAGGACTGGGGAATGTACACCTCCACTCCCGATCTGACCCCAAACCTGTCTCCTCTGCAGAGCATGATTATGAGCCAGTTTCCGTCATGCAGAGAAGAGCGCCCTAGCCATTCAGTTGGCACTAAAGGTGACTCTATGGTCACCTTGCATCCGCACCCTGTGCGTGAGGCCCTTTTCCCATTGATGGCCAGCAAGAAATCTTACGAAGTTGAGTTTCAGAGTGTCGTCCTCCAGATGGTGGAGGGCACCTTTGTGAAACATGCAGTCCCATACCTGGGGCGCAGGCCGGGTAAAGGAGAAATGGATTGGGTGACACTGATGACTCCGCAACGTGACAGAGATATTACCTGTTGGGTGAATGAAATAACTCTACCCTGCTCTCACCCTCAGACTTTTTCCCCACTACCCCGGTTCCAGCTGACGGTGAAACTGACGTTGGTGAGAGGTGACCGCGGACAGGTTAGGACCGCCCAGGTGTCAGTGACCAGCCAACCACTAGAGGACCCGGAGAGTAGCACTCCTCAGGGAAAAAGAAGACTATTCAGGAGCCTATTGGGAAAATTCCTTAGGCTCCGAGGTTGAGTAAGCAAGTGCACTTGACCAGAGTTTGTTGTTATTCCTCGTCCTGCGTTTTGCTCTCTCCTCCACAGGAAAGAGAAAAAGGAAGGGGGGAGAGAAGGGCGGGATGACGGCAGACTCGCGACCACCAGGGAATCTACCTCAGACTGTGGACGAACCGACGATAGAACAGAGACCTCTAGAGACCAGACGACAAGAACGGTACCGACTGACGCAATCATGTTTGTTTTGTGGTTTCTACATACTGGCCTCCATTGGGATCGTAGCCATAATCCTCATGGACTATGCGGAGGTCACCACATACTCTCTGCGCCGATGGGAGGTGTGGCAGGTGACTATAGAGACCAAATTAGCATATGCCACGTCACACGTGAGTTATGTACATAGGTTTCCCTGCACCAGCGCCTGGACCGACTGTTCAGAGGCATCTTCCTGCGGTGAAACCAACAAAGGTGAATACAGAACACATATGGTACGAGAGATGCAAGCCCGTGGAGTAGACGTTCGTTCATTCCATACTTCACGGTTCATAGTAGATGGTGAATGGCCCGAATTCTCCATGCCCCATGAAGTCTGGGTGTTCGCTAAGATTAATCGCATGATAGACACCTTACTGAATACCACTGAATGCAGCTCTTCTTGGCATCAGATTGCCAAGGACAAACCAACCCGAGAGGAGGTTCCAGACGAATTATGGGTGGAACCCCGGACATATGCCAATGACACACACATAACTTCGACCTATGGTTGGTTAGCCCCGACCAGAGAGGATTTCACCTGCGTCAAGGTGCTAGCTAATTATACAACCTATTACTCGGCCAGTGCATCATCCGTACGTCGCCCCATGAAATCCTTATCGAACTGTTCTTTTAGGACCTATAAAGACAAAACATTGATGCGGAAAAGGTCTTTCACAAATCCAATAAATGTCGTAAATAACGAAGAACTTGCCGAGCTTTTTAATAAAACCAAGAGGGGCAACCCCGTCATAACCTTGTCAATACCATCTGCTTCCAAGGTGCACATCCAAGAACTCTTGGATGTGTTATTTCCCCCGACAGGCTCTCCAGGAGCACCTGCTCATACACCGGTCATAAGACCACCTCCACCTGCAGTAAACGAGAGCGTCAGCGCAAGGAGGCAAAGACGCTTCCGGCGTAGAATGGAGGATAGATCTAGTCATGTCATTCATGAGATGTACCCTACCATGTTTGGTTCAACTGACTTTTCCCTCTTAAAGGAGCGATTTTTTCCGTGGGGCTTACAAGTGCTCCTGTCTCAATATCCCCTGAGGGCCTACCCGAGCGGCCTTAACTGGCTGCAAAATAAGACTAGCGGCAACCTGGTAATGTATTATATGTGGGTTCCTGACTTCGACAATAAAGATAATCAACGATGGGTGGAGACTAACGGGGAAATAGCCATGACAAACTTTCTAAGGTGCGTCAACCACACGTTGATCAAACCGTATGATTTATCAATTAAAAGACTAAGAAGAAGACAGATGAGCGAGCCCGAGTATGAAAACGGGCAACAGTTACAACCTTATTGCTGGATCAAAGGGGAGTATTTAGATAACCAAGGTACCACAGGGTACAAGACTGACTGTGGGACGAAGCACATTAATTTAATGTGGAGGGAGATGACCTTCACAGACAATCATCCAGGTAATTTAAAAAGAGGATTCGACCGTTATCAGGGGTTGGGCCTGTTACCTAATGAAACAACGTTATTAGGACCATGCTTTGCTACCAATACCTTTAACCCATTAAAAGACCCCATAGGCTCGCAATTAGAAATATTTCTCAAACAACAATGGGCCGCTATTCATGTTGGCCATCGGTATGATCTGGTTGACCGGAGTCACCTGCGTGCATCTAAACAAACTCCCTCGTTGGAGCTTAGATTATGCAAGGGATGTCTGGCGCCACCTGCAGTCCTGGCTAAACATGTTGACGAAGGGGCGGAACCGTTTATATATTATGAACTAGGCCTAGTAGGCACCTTACCAAACCAGTACAAAGCCCCGGGTGTGAAATATGGTTATTTTGGGCGACGGTTTTGCGCAGAGATCGACAACTATGAGCACTGCTATTCTTACGACGAGTACGAATTCTTGACCATGATAGAAGCCAGAGAGGTAAATCGAAAGCTTAATTGGAGCCGGAGGTATCAAATAGCAGGAAAGATATTTAGGGGAAGAACTGTAGAGGAGCTTATCCAAGAGTGGAGTCGGTCTCCCCCTAGAAATGCAAGTAATCACCTGTGGGTTATGGCGCATACATATTTCAGTATGGCTGAGCCGTATCCCTCACGTAAATTTTCAAACCCTAATGTACATAACGAACACCACTTTAAAAACCGACATGATCTGTGGATTTCAAAGAAGGCCGATCCCACTTTAACCGGAAGATCGACTGCATTTCCGGAGGCGTGGCCAGAGTTTCATCAGGTTTCTCCGTCCGAATTACGTATTGCCGGGACTAGCTGGGTTAATCAGGTTGTTTGTGGGGTCGAACTAGGAGAAGCCCCGGCACGCTGCTGAGCTCGAGCCACTGATCCACAACTTAGACGTGCGGCTACCCTGGGGACCTTCTCGTAGACCTGTCAAATTCGAGGGGTTTGATATGAACATGTTTTGGCCTGCTAGCATGCTAGCAGAGATCGATTACCACAGCAGACCCCACTGTAAACGAGGATACCTACCAGGACCCTTTGAAGGGGGCTACGATGGGGCTATGGGTAATTCAAGTGACAGACTTCGCCCTCCCATTATGACCATTTGGGGAGGGGCAGCCGGAAGCATGTGGGGCACCGTAAAAAATTGGGGACAGCCGGCCATGGGCGGCCTGAGCGGAGTGATATCAGGATATTTCTGGTGGCTGAAATATCTGATACCTATTCTGATTGTGGTGGTATTGGGGCCATAGTTGGTCTCCTGCATAAATTAGGTGTTACCCTTAGCCCGATACATCACGGCTAAAATTCTGAAGGGATATGTTATGTCATCAAACACACCATTATCATACTGTTCCGTGTGTTAAAATATTGCATAGTGGCTCTAGCAAGGGCACTACATTCAACAGGTGCGAGCCCGAGGAATCGGCTCATGCGGACCAGGGTAGATCTCCCAAGGTGAGGTTTGCACCTGGTACTAAATAGACAGGTAGAGCGCCTCCACAAATGTTCCTTAAGAACAGGACGAGGCGCGAGGAGGAGAGAGGGTGTTAGGGGACGCGGTTCTCTTAAACAGGATCTCCTGACGACAGTTAAAACAACAATTTTTTGACAGGTTTAAGATATTTTTAACGAACTGACTGATCGACTGAATGTGTGGGTTTTTTTTTAATTTTTATATCACTTTTTTGCCAGTTAATGGTAAATGTTTAGACGGGGTAACTCTTTTGTTTTGAATTTTGGGGACGGGCGACCTGTTGACCTTTTTGTTTCTCTCACAGGGTGACCTTGTCACCTGAGGGGAGTTTACTTTTGCGCCCGTTTGACCTTTTATCTTTTTTGTTTCTCTCACAGGATGACCTTGTCACCTGGGGGGAGTTTACTTTTGAACCAGTGCATGTCCCGCTATATTTTTCTTTTTGTTAGTTTTTCCGTCACATTCCACGTGATGTCGTTTAATAGAATTTCAGTAAATCATTGATGCTGGCGCGGCTATCTAATAGGAGAGCACCGTGAATTGGAAGTCGCGTACAGAATCATTTGTTCGCGCCAAACCTGGCCATAAAAGGGCCCTCACTGTTTAAATGTTTAATTTTGAAATTTTAATTTTTTTAATTTTAAAATTTTTTATTATTTAAATTTTTACTATTTTAATATTTTTTATTATTTTAATTTTTTTATTATTTTAATTTTTAATATTTTAATTTTTTATTATTATTTCCATTTGATATGAAAAACTTAAAAAAAAAAAAAGAAAAAAAAGAACATGCATTAATTAGTCCAACAGAAGGGTTCTAAAACGAGCTTTCTGTTTTTCTTTGATATATTCTTTATTATTAGCTTTTATGTTTATTGTTTTAACCTCACATCACCCATCGGTACTTTGACAAGTTCAAACCCTCCGCCCAGAATGGGAGCACCATGAATCCCAATGTCAAGCAGGTCCAGGGCTGTTCGCGTCATCCACACAGCGAAGCCTGGATCTGAAAGAAAGAGAGAAGCCCTGCATGTGCATCCTGTGACCAGAACCAGTGATCCGTCTTCCTGAAGGCCGAGCAGCGCATGCAGTGACGTTCCGACCTCGACCTGGGGAGCAAGACAGACTGTCACAGATCCCACCAAGGCCAACGGCGTTTTGAGAATCCCCCGAGCTGACCTGCCTCTTGGAGGCAGAGCCAACGGACGTGGCACTACCAGGACCGCAGGGGAGCAGCAGAGATCGAGCAGTATGAGGCTTCATACTGGGGGCCCGAAGTTGACAACCAAGGTCAACACAACGACAGTGTGGGCTCCACCCACATTGTTTTTCTACAGGCAGGACCGGGGCAGACGCGTCCCGGTGCTGACCTTTTCGAACTGAACTGTTCGACCGGGGGGACCAATTGTAATTCGTGCAGAGGGTTCCCCCGAAGGAACTCAATTGCACCCGGTGCAGAGGGTTCGAAGAAGAAGACCCGGCTGTACATTGCACAGCGGGTCAGGACAGTTTGTCTACGAACGGAATATTGGACTTGATGGGTAATCATAACTCATAGACATTTAGCGGTCCTGATTTCTGGACTATGTGGATTATATGGTGACAACGATGCGGAAGAGACACTGGGACAATGGAGGGGTACCAAGGTGATTGAGCGTGAGTAACATGGGAAAAAGAAAAAAAATATGTGATATGACTTGTATTGAGGTATTCATTTTATGTTACTGATTTCAAGGTTTTCAATAGTTTATGTTGTATTTTGTTTTTTTATGTACATATAGGGGTTTTGGTTGGAGCATGATTCAGGTTGTGATGTTAAGTATCTGTGGCTAATCCGAGAGAGGGTGTGAGGAGTAGTCGGGTTAACACAGATAACTGATAATAAGGGAAACAAATTAAGTACCATTTGCCTAAAAGTAATTGAAATATTAAAGGGGCTTGGTTTATCAAAATTCACAAGAGAGGGTGTTAGAAGAAGGACAAATAAATGCGAATTTTTCTGGGATTAGCAAGAGCAAGACCAGACGGGATGGCACCTCTTGTGAGATTCAAATGCCTGGATTCATGTGTTTTAACCTGCCTGTAGATCAATGGTCATTGATAGGATAATGTGATATATGTCTCCCAATGTGTTCCTTATCCTGACCCCCGGTTAGAGGGTGTTGGCGGTCACTGGCTCCGGAGAGTCTCACCAGTCTGAAAGGATCAGAGAGTGTCGCCTGAGAGGTCAGAGGAGGCATTTACAACAGGCTGGTCAAGACAGGACAATGGCATCTCTGGTGATATTCAAATGAAGACCTGGTGGATTGTGTGTTGAGGAGCCCAAAGCCTGATCAAAGGGCCAGAGAGGATGAGACTCGAAGTGAATAATCAAATGCATGGATTCATATGTGTTGGCCTGCCTGTAGATCAATGGTCATTGACATGATAATGTGATATATGTCTCTGTCACTGGCTCCGTAAAGTCTGACCCAGTCTGAAAGGATATAGAGGGGGGACCCAAAGTACCCAGAGACAGGAGGGAACAACGTCCCCCTCTTTGATGTGGGACAGAGAGTCTCTCCAGGACCTCTCAGGAAGAGAGGGGGGGGGGGGATGAAACCCCGTCAACTCCCCAAAGAGGGGGACGGATATCCGGTAAAAGTGGGAAGGGCCGGGGGTATAAAGGTGACGAACAGAGGAAACAAGAGGCTTTTTGGAAAATGAGGTTTTGAAAAGAAAAGAGGTTTTTCATAGGTTGTGGTTTGCGTCAGGCGTCCGTGAAGAACTCACGGGCGCCTGACGTACTTTGTCTATTTTTCTTCTTCCTTTTCTGAAAGGCTGAAGAAAAAGTTTTTTTAAGTTCTTGTGACTTTGGTGTCAGGCTCCCGAGAGGGAAATCATTAATGATTGTACTTTGTTTATTTCTTTCTTCCTTTTTTGAATAAAATACTTGGCTGCCTTGCGGTCTTAAAACTTTACATTCGGTTCGTGGACCTACTTTTTTGTGAGTCCTATTTCTTCACCCGTCAACCCGCCCGAGGAGACCCAACGAGGAGACCCGAAAGCGGAACCCCGCCGCCCCCGAGGTGAGTCTGAGCGACATCTGCACGGCTACACCCACTGATCTACGTCACTCAGGACACATACTGATTCCTCACACACTGGTAACTGACATTTTGTACTAAAGAGAGATATCGCTGCAGCTGGTAGACCTCCGGCTCTCGGCCGAGCCGTGGTTGGCTCCGGGACCGAGAGAGGGACTCATAACACTTGAGTCCTCGTCGCGGAGTTTGTCCTAAGAATAAGAATATTAATAAGTGTCCCGCCAGCCGCTCTAAGAGCCTAGTAACCTCGAGCGTGTTTAGAAGGAGACTAGATTATTGAATACCCAGCATTTCTCTCCGCGGAGATCGATCTGACATCATCCGGGGTGCCGCGTGCCGAGAATAACAGCTACCACTGTCTATGTGCACGCGCGTCATTCATCAGGCCCGAACGATCGCGGAATCATATAGAGGGAGTTACTGATCTCCGCCTCCTCTCCCCCTTAACTCGGTCTTCGCCCTCGCTCGAGTTTCCCGTTCCCCCTCGAAGCGTACGGCGCGGAGACCGTGACCGGGGCGTTCGTCAGAAGAGAGGACAGGGCATCGTGAGGCGTGGTCCGCGTCCTCTCCAGTGCGACAGGTTAGCAGACGCGCGGTGACGCGCTGCGCTTGGGCGCCGCCGACGGGCTCTTACGACAGTTATCTACAGGTCTGTCATTAGAGCACGATTATTTCCCCTCAATAAAGTACCCGGTGTGAGCCGGCTCGCACCTCAAACCTTTCCCCCCCCTCCTCTCCATCTCTCCTCTCCCGTCTCGTTCCCGTTCCCCCCCCCCTCTCCCCGCTCCTCTCCTCCCCCGGTTTCCCCTACACAGAGAAGACTGCTGCGTGCCCTTTCTTTCCGTCTCTCACCCGAGGCGACAGAATTCGGTTCACGTACGTCGTCTCTCTTAACACTCTCACGTCGAGCTGCGCCTGCTGCACGTTGCTGCTGTTCAGGTGCCGAGCGGAGAGTCAACGAGAGCTTGTTCTCTCAGTAAAACTGAAGGTGTGATCAATGAGACCCTAAAACGGGACGAAAAAACACAGAAAAGTGGCACAAAAACCTATCTGCAGAGTTGTGAAGTCTTCTGGGGTTCAGACAGTCATTTAGTAAAATGATTAAACAGAAATATTGACGAGTGGAGCTAAATAATGCATCTTCGCTCAAAGCGAGAGAAACCACGACGCTGTCGTGGCCTGACCATCACCTCACCGTTGACCTTTGACCTCCACTTCCTGTGTGTGTCTCCTCCAGGGGGTTCGGCACAAGAGTCGCTTTAATATGACGGACAATCATTTCATATCCTGTTTAAACAACACGTCTTTACTTAAAGCGAGAGAAACCGCGACGCTGTCGTGGCCCGACACCGCTGACCTTTGACCTTTACTCCCTGTCTGTCCTCTTCAGGGTCAACTCCTGCCCCAACAACTGCTCGGGCCACGGCCGCTGCAGCACGGCCAACTCTGCGTCGGGTCGCGTTTACTGCGAGTGCGACGAGTCGTGGAAAGGAGACGCCTGCGACGTCCCGTACTGCCGCGGCAACTGTGGCAGCCCGGGACGCGGCTACTGCGACCTCACGGGGGAGAAGCTCTGCGTCTGCAACGACAGCTGGCAAGGTGAGAGGAGAGAAGCGGCATTCTGCAATCACAGTTGGCTAGGACAGAGGAGAGAGGAGAGAGGAGGAGAGGAGGAGGAGAGGAGAGAGAAGGAAGTGGCATTCTGCATCACAGCTGGCAAGGAGAGAGGAGAGAGGAGGAGGAGAGGAGGAGAGGAGGAGAGGAGAGAGAAGGAAGTGGCATTCTGCAATCACAGTTGGCTAGGAGAGAGGAGAGAGGAGAGAGGAGAGGAGGAGAGGAGAGAGAAGGAAGTGGCATTCTGCATCACAGCTGGCAAGGAGAGAGGAGAGAGGAGGAGAGAAGAGAGAAGGAAGCGGCATTCTGCAATTACAGCTGGCAAGGAGAGAGGAGAGGAGAGAGGGGAGAGGAAGAGAGGAGAGAGGAAGAGAGGGGAGAGGAAGAGAGGAGAGAGGGGAGAGGAGAGAGGAAGAGAGGAGAGAGGAAGAGAGGAGGAGAGGAGAGAGAAGGAAGTGGCATTCTGCATCACAGCTGGCAAGGAGAGAGGAGAGGAGAGAGGGGAGAGGAGAGAGGGGAGAGGGGAGAGGAAGAGAGGAGAGAGAGGAGAGAGGAGAGAGGGGAGAGGAGAGAGGAGAGAGGAAGAGAGGAGGAGAGGAGAGAGAAGGAAGTGGCATTCTGCATCACAGCTGGCAAGGAGAGAGGAGTGAGGGGAGAGGAGAGAGGAGGAGAGGAGAGAGGAGGAGAGGAGAGAGGAGAGAGACGGAAGCGGCATTCTGCATCACAGCTGGCAAGGAGAGGGGAGAGAGGAGTGAGGGGAGAGGAGAGAGGAGAGAGGAGAGAGGGGAGAGGAGAGAGGAGAGAGGGGAGAGGAGAGGAGAGAGAAGGAAGTGGCATTCTGCATCACAGCTGGCAAGGTGAGGAGAGGAGAGGAGAGAGGAGAGGGTTGAGGGGAGGGTAGTGAGGAGAGGAGGAGGAGAGAGGAGAGGAGAGAGGGAAGGAAGCAGCATTCTGCAACGGCAGCTGGCGAGGAGAGGGAGGAGAGGGAGGAGAGAGGAGAGGAAAGGAGAGGAGAGAGAGAGGGTTGAGGGGAGGGTAGTGAGGAAAGGAGGAGGAGAGAGGAGAGGAAGCAGTATTCCATCAGGGCACATGAATCTTCAGCTGTGAGGATGAACTGAGCGACTCTGTGGTCTTTTTTTTTGTTGGAGTTTGGCCAGAATGGCGAGACGTGTGTTGTTGTTGTTGTTGTTGTTGTTGTTTTATATATGAGGGATCGAGGAGGAAGATGACGGTGATGATTTAAGGGCGATGTGCATCATCTCATCTAACTTATTTATTATCTGTGACGCTGAAGCAGTGACTCACTGACTGAAGGTCAAACGCGTCTCGATCTCCTTAAAACGGGTTCACCAAAACAAACAATAACGTTGACATTGTTGACGTGTAACAGTTTGACATCGCTATGTTTATAACGGACGAGGAGCTGGTGCACAGGGTATTATGAAATGCTGTTGAAACAACGGCTGCAAACATTTAAATCTCAACCTAATTGAGTTATTACCTTCGCATTGAAAATGCGGAAGGTTATGTTTTGATCGCCGTGTATTTATTTATTTATTTATTTATTTGTATGTGTGTTACTCGCATAACTCAAAAAGTATTAAACCGAATCGCATGATATTTGGTGGGATGATTGGTTGTTATCCGGGGACCATTTGATTAGATTTTGGGATCGTTTGGGTCAAAGGTCAAGGTCAAGGTTATGAAAAGGTCAACATCTTCTTTTTACCATAGCGCGGTCAATTTGTATCCAATTGGCATGCAACTAATGCCAAAATGTTCATAATTCAATGCCCAATCTTGTGATACGCGAAGGTATGCGCTCTACCGAGTGCCCATTCTAGTTTTTATGAGAAAATGGAAAGAAACGTACAAAAAGAGGAGAAACAAAAGCCGGTTTATGCTCAACGTTATGTTCCCTCGTTAAATATGTCCGGTGCCATAAAACCAAAGATGTTACGGGAAATCAATTACCCGCACGGCTTCATTATTTGTAGTTGTTTATGTTGCATTCGTCAACAATGTTTCCAGAGCAACTTTATGATCACACTGGTGGGTAGTAAAAAAAAAAAGGAAAAAGCTTGGTGTTTCTTGGAAATCTGAAAAAGGAACGGCCAGATTTATAAAATGCAAAATGCAGACGCTGCCGGATCCCAGGCTGATTAATGTTTGTGTTGCACGTGAATAATCTTCTGTTTGTTTTTGTATTTTTCTGAAGCATCGATACGAGACTCGATGCCAAACGCAGACATTTAATTGATTATGTCGTGTGTAATCTCATCAATACGACTTTATACACGTGTTTATTGTCCTGTGCGTGCTTCACCTCAATCTGACACGTTATTGTTGTTGTTTATTTTATAATATAATATAATCCCACCAGACATTACGTCCAGTGAAGGTAGATCAGCTGATGAAATGCTGCCCCCTACTGGAGCAACAGTGTTAACACAAGTTTATTTAGAAAGAGTGTTAAATCTTTAGTTTATCATTACCAATTAAATATATTTAATAATGCCAAAACTGACACATCTGTCACTTAATTATGCAAGTTTAGTGAAAACACACATTTTATTTATTTAAAAAATATATTGTATGTGACTTCATGTTTATTTATTAACCCATACACACTGACAATTAAAAAATTCAATAGAATAAAATAATTACAAAATAAATAAAATAAAGAAATAAATAAAATAAATAAAATAAATAAAATAAATAAAATAAATAAAATAGAATACATAGAATACATGGACTACATAGACTACATGGACTACATAGACTACATAGAATCGAATGAATCAAATAAAGTAAAACAAAATACAAATGTTCACCTCACGACATCCTATATCCGTGCTTGTTAAAGATGCTAATAATCAAGGTGAGTCCCTCCTCCCTCTCTTCGACCCAGGTCCAGACTGCTCCCTGTCCATTCCCTCCACGGAGGCCTTCTGGATGCTGCCAAGCGTCAAACCGTCGGCTCAGTCTCTGGGCCGGGCATCCCACCAGGCTCTGGTGCACTCCGGGCTGATGTGGGTGGTGGGAGGACACTCTTTCAACTACTCCAACTACCACATGGTCCTCAAGTAAGAAGCAGCGCCATCCGCCTGTCCGTTAAGGTTTGGGCTCAGCTGTTTGGGAGAGCACATATTCAATATTATAAGTCACTGTGTCTTTATAAAACAGGTTTTGAACTTAACTTAACCTAAAAAGAGCTTAAATAAGGTCAAACTATTTCCTAAAAATGGGTTCTATCGCTTCAATTGTCATTTTATGATGAAGGTTATTAAAGCTACACTTGTTTAATTAGCAAAGTACAAAATAACATTCATTATTTTTTTATTTAAGACATTTATATGTATACGTATAATAATGTCTAAAAAAATGAGTAAAAATACATTCATGATTTTTCTGAAATACATCAACACTTTAACATTTTTTGCTTTTGTTTACATCATACATTTAATGTATAATTCCTGACAATATTTTTTTTTATTTTCACTGTTTCTAAAGACGTTTTCAAAGAAGCTTACTGTAATATAGTTGTATATGATAAACATCTATATTTGATTTTTGTGAATAATACTTGTAATGCTCCTAAATCCATGGTCACAAATTGACAGATTTTGATTATTATCAGTTTCTGACTTTCCAGCGACGTCTCAACCGCTTGTCAGAGGCCATTATGGAGACGATACGGAGATTATTTTGGTTATAGAGTCCAAAACTGCCAGTTAATTTCCTGCAGCATGGAAGATAGCCGACAGACGCTTCTCCAAACAAATTATCAAATGATCACATGCCAAGTAATTAATATTGTATTAATATTCTTTTGCCCGGGTACAGCTACAACCTGGAGAGCAGCACGTGGGACGTGGTGCCGGTCAGCAGCGGCCCGCTCTACCGATACGGACACTCGTTGGCTCTGTTCCAGGTGAGACGGCCACTCTCTTTGCATCGCTCCATAAATCAGAAAATACTCTCGGCAACCATCAACAAAATCCATTTTCTTTGTGTTTTTAGGGATAATGTTAGAAATGTTATATACATCAGGTTATGAGTGACATATGAACGCATCCTATTTTGTGGAAAAAATACACATAGAATAAAATAACTTATGACACTTCCCCAGTTGATTACTTGCATAAAGACAATTTAATTATATATATATATATATACATATAAATATATATGTATATATATATTTTACTCTCTTAATGCACGTTTAAAATATATATATACATATTTTTATATATATTATTTATTTATTTATATATATATATATAAATATATATATTTATTTATAGATATATTTATTTATTCATACACATATATATATATATATGTTTAATATATATATATATTAATGTGTTTATATATATATTTATATATACAGTATATATATTTTAAACTTGCATTAAGACAATAACAATTAATTTAAAAAAATGAATATATAATGCACGTTTTCTGAATTTGCTTAAAATGCAAGCTTGGCATTATATAATGCTATCTTTTAGTCAAATTGACACACACACACACACACACACACACACACAAATAAAGTAGTCCAATAACAACCTCCACGTGTGCTTTTGATGTTTCTTTCCATTAGTCTTGAGTTATGGAAGCAACAACATATAGCACACAACCTCCAAAATGGACCAGTGTGTAAAAACACAAGGGGCCTCCCATTAATCTGCCGCTCTCGTTCTCCACTGACGGTTCAGTGAGAAGTTGCTTCATTGCAGCGTTGCGCTCCAAGTCAGAGCATCAAAAAGAAAATCCTGCACAAGTGAACCGTTTGTTGGCGCCAATTAGCGTCAACCTTCGTGCCAAGTTTCCATCAGCCTGACATACAGTCTGTGTGTGTGTGTGTGTGTGTGTGTGTGTGTGTGTGCACGCTGCATCAGGAGATGGCTCGTGGTTTTAACTCCTCCACACGCTCACAGCTTTACTTAATTTAAATGAAATGATGTTATTTGTCAGTTCATTTACAGAGAACAAGGGAAAAAACAAAAACTCCCCTCAGTGTAGAACCTCATGTTACTATAGAGCAGATGTGCATGTCACTAATACATCTGTGTGTGTGTGTGTGTGTGTGTGTGAGTCTGCATGCTCAGATCTAACGCTTCCATTTTCAGTTTTTTAAGTTATTTAAAACTATTTAGGACATAATCTTTTAACATTATAAAGACTTTTTAACGTTTAATTAAATTTTTAAACTAATATTCACAAACGATCCAACAGTCATCGCCTCTGTTGAAACATTTCCCCTCATGTAGACGGCCGGCCCGTTGTTAACGTCACCGCAGCGTCGAATGAAAGGCTCACACTCCGGGGCACTTGCTATATTTATTTTTTATTTTTGGACGTACGTTTAATTTAATTTGCGAGTGGATGGAGGGCGGCCGGAGAACGAAGACGAACGCCTCCGTCCCGACGTGATGAAGGTGGGATTTGATTTGTCGGCAGCAGTAACTCTCGGGTAGGAGGAAACCATCGACCTCACTTCATCTTCTGGAGTGTGTGTGTGTGTGTGTGTGTCGCCTTCTCATGAACCCTCTCAGACTTTGATGCGCGTAGCGGACATGTTTGTTTGTTTGTTTGTTTGTTTTTCTTGCGTTGTAAGCTGCACTGATGCGAGGGCACTCTACTCCCTCATTGGAGACTGAAAGGAGCGGTTCTGCAGGATTTGGTTACAACCGACTCAACACCGGTTCCGCTCGGCCTTTCCAAGCCTGTCGGAGAACTACGGTGGCCCTCGAGTGACAAGTGGTCGCCGGTGGTTTTAGTTTTGTCCCTTCTGGGCTCCTGTAGAGGAACATGGCGGTGGATCTCGTGGCGAGGTCCCTCCTCTCTTTGCAGAAATGAAGGGCTTAACGAGAAGTTAACGAGAACACAAATCACAAGCCGGAAAAAAAAGTTTGTCGTTATAGCGCCGCTAGCTGTATTTATTCATTCATACATTTATTTAAGCATTTATTTATATATTCCTTTATGTATTCATGAATACATTTATTTAAGCATTTACTTATTTATTCCTGTATTTATTTATTTACTTATTTATGCATACATTTATTTAAGCATTTATTTATTTATTTATACATTTATTTATTTATTCATACATTTATTTAAGCATTTATTTATTTATTCCTGTAATTCTCTATTTATTCATACATTTCTTTTAGCATTTATTTATTTATTCCTGTATTTATTTATTTATTCATATATTTATTTAAGCATTTATTTATTTATTCCTGTATTTATGTATTCATTCATACATTTATTTAAGCATTTATTTATTTATTCCTGTATTTTTTTATTCATTCATACATTTATTTAAGCATTTATTTATTTATTCCTCTATTTATTTATTTACTCAGACATTTATTTAAGCATTTATTTATTTATTTAATTAAGTATAAAAAAAGAAAAAAATAATGTTCTGTCCTCCCTAGACGAGAGACCAACAGAGATTTAATATGCCAATGTTGTTTTACAGCTTATTGTTTTTACAGCTGCACCCAAGTGGCCAAAAATCAATAATAGGTTTATTAATTTTTTTATAAAATAAAATAAAGAGACAAAATTAACTGTAGGCTGCTGGAGCCTCATATTGGCTTCAGGTGTACGGTAGAATTATAGTAGAACTTTTCATTAGCATATAAATGAACAGCAGCTCTGGAAGCAGCTCAGAACAACCGCCCATCATCATCATCGTCATCTTAATCATCGCGTCCTTCACCACGCTCTTCATCACGAGTCTCCTTCGCCCTCCCGCCGCAGGACGACATCTACATGTTCGGCGGGAAGCTGGAGGCCCCGTCGGCCAACGTGACGGACGAGCTGTGGGTGTTCAACGTCCCGCGGCGCGCCTGGTCGCCGCGGACGCCGGCCCCGCCCCCTCCCTACGCCCTGGAGGGCCACAGCGCCCACGCGGTGGAGCTGGCCGACGGCGAGCGGGTGATGCTCGTCTTCTTCGGCTACTCGCCGACCTACAGCTACATCAACAAAGTCCAGGAGTACAACTTCAGTGAGTGTTTCATTCCCTTCTTCTTTTATTGATTTTAAAGAAAGTCAATCCTCCGGACCGGGCCGGGGGGCGGGGTCATTGTTGAGTCGACCTTTCCTGGTTTTTTTCCCTCCATTTTTTCGCGGTCCAATCAAATAGTCGTCTTGGATTTAAATCCACAGATGTGGGCGTCACATTTAGTTCCCCTCAGACTTCTTCCGATTGGGCTTTTGCGTGCGTCTCCCTGTTCAGCCACTAGGTGGCGCCGTCACACCGTAAAGCAACAGCCAACTCATCTGGAAAAAAAGAAAAACACATGTACACACCATTCGTTAGACATGCAACACACACACACACAGATACACACACACACACACACACAGATAGACACACACACACAGATAGACACACACACACACACACACAGATAGACACACACACACAGATAGACACACACACACACACACACAGATAGACACACACACACACACACAAAGAAGACGGTGATTAATGAATCCATGCATTCCCTCTCTCCTCTCCGGTTGTCTGTTCTCTCTTTCTCAACAACCCCGCCTCCCCCTCTTCCATCTTCTCTCTCTCTCTCTCTCTCTCTCTGCTTTTACTTGCTCTCATCTCCCTTTTCTCCTTACTTTCATCCTCCGTAGGCCTTAGTTTCTGACGCCCCTCAATCACCTTTTTGTCCCCTCTTCCTGCTCTCCTCATGTGTCTCTCACTTTCACAATCCCCCCTCCCCCTCTTCCATCTTCTCTTTCTCGTCTCTCTCTTCTTTTACTCGCTATCTTCTCCTTACCCCCCCTCCTTTCATCCTCCTTAGGCCTGTGTCTATCACTTTCACAATCCCCCACTTCCATCCTCTCTCTCCCCCCCTCTCTCTCTCTCCCCCCCTCTCTCTCTCTGCTTTTACTCGCTCTCATCTCCTTCATCCTCCTTAGGCCTCAGTTCTCTGACCCTCTCGGTCACCTCCTTCACCCTTTCCTCCCCTCTTACCGCTCCCATCATGTGTCCATCACTTTCACCCCCCACCTCTTCCATCTTCTCTCTCTCTCTCTCTTTCTATTCTTTTACTCTCATCTCTTTCTTCTCCCGCCTTCCATCCTCCGTATGCCTTAGTTTAAGACCCCCCTCAATCACCTTTTTGTCCCCTCTTCCTGCTCTCATGTGTCTATCACTTTCACAATCCCCCCTCCCCCTCTTCCATCTTCTCTTTCTCTCTGTCTCTCTCTCTTCTTTTACTCACTCATCTCCTGCTCCCTCATGTCATCCTCCTTAGGCCTCAGTTTTCTGACCCCCTCAGTCACCTCATCACCTTTGTTTCCCCCCCTCTTCCTGCTCCCCTCATGTGTCTATCACTTTCCCAATCCCCCTCTTCCATATTCTCTCTCTCTCTCTCTCTCTCCGAGTCTCTCTCTCGCTGCACCGGGCGTCATTAGGCTTCAGAGGCTAAGCCGGTCGGTGCGGCGTGGAGGCGGAGTGTGACTTACGAGGTAAAGGGATTTAATGACCACTCAGAGCGGCGGGTTCACAGCAATTAGCTGCCGGAGACCAGATAAGAGTCGACCTTCCTCCTCTTCGTCACAGCGGCGGTTTCCATACCTCCTCCTCCCCTCTCTCTCTCCGGCTTATCGCGTTCTCCAAATCCCACGGAGGATATTCCACCGCGTGTCTGACTTCTTCGTGTGTCACAGCGTGCCTCCGTTTGACCCCCGAGATGTTTTAGGGGTCAAAGCGTTCGTACCGACGCTCCAACGGGGTTCAGGAAGTATTTCAAAAGTATTCCATTAAAGTTTGGTGAAAAGAGTTGTAATAAAAAGCTGTTTTATATGGTGGTCTTATGTGACCGTTTATTCTAATAATAATAACTTTATTTATATGGCACTTTTAAAAACAACAGGGTTTACAGAGTAAAAGAGGCCATGCGCCATATAAGGGCGATGAAGACGAGGATGGAATATAGCACAACATACAAAATGAAGAAGAACCAAAGAACCGAATAAACGGGACGACTTCGCTTCAAAAGCAGTTCTTCTAAAAAAAAAAATTTTAAGAAGTGATTTCAAAAATGTGGGCTACGTAGACAACTGGAAGACTTTCTGGGGAAAACCTGATCTGATGAGGAGAGACGGCATTCATCCCACGTTGGACGGAGCGCGTCTCATTTCTGCGAATATGACCAAGTTGATCACCGGACTTAATCTATGACAACCCAGGGTTCAGATCAGGAACCGGGAGCAGAGTTGTAGTTTAACACCCTTCTCTGCTCTTCCATTCGAGCAGTTACCCACCCTTGACTTTAGAGTAGAGACTGTGTCTGTCCCACGGCCACTTCAATTAAATAAATCAAAAGTAAGCAGAAGAGGAGTCGTACACAATAACCTTATACAAGTTAACACAATTATTTCAGCAGTGCAACAAAATAGGTCTATTAAATGTGGTCTCCTAAATATTCGATCTCTGTCATCTAAAGCTGTGTTACTGAATGATTTAATATCAGATAATCACATTGATTTATGTTGCCTAACTGAAACCTGGCTGAGCCATGAAGAATATGTCTGCCTGAATGAATCGACTCCTCCAAGTCATATTAATACTCACATTCCTCGAGGCACCGGTCGAGGAGGTGGAGTAGCAGCCATCTTTGAATCGAGCCTATTAATTAATCCTCAACCAAAATTACACTACACCTCATTTGAAAGCCTTGTTCTTAGTCTTTCACATCCAACCTGGAAAACACTACAGCCAATTCGATTTGTGATTCTGTACCGGCCACCAGGTCCATATTCAGAGTTTATATCTGAATTCTCAGAATTTATATCAAGTTTGGTTCTTAAAACCGATAAAGTTATTATTGTTGGAGATTTTAATATCCATGTGGATGTTGATAATGATTGCCTTAGTGCTGCATTCATCTCCTTGTTGGACTCGATTGGCTTCTGTCAGAGTACAGAAACCCACTCACAGCTTTGGCCACACGCTTGATCTTGTTCTTACTTATGGCGTTGACATTGAGCATTTGAACGTCTTCCCACAGAATCCTCTTCTGTCAGACCACAACCTCATAACTTTTGAATTTATACTACGGAGTGTACTCCGTTAGTCAAAAGTTTCTACACTAGATGTCTAACTGATAGTGCTGTAGCTAAATTTAAAGCGATTCCTTCTGTATTTGATTCGATACCACGTCTCAATATAACAGAGGACTCCTGGTCTAACTTTAGTCCGTCCCAGATTGATCATCTTGTTGACAGTGCCATAGGCTCTCTGAGAATGACACTGGACTCGATAGCCCTCTGAAGAAGAAGACAGTGAGGAAGAGGAGGTTTGCTCCTGGTATAACCCTCAGACCCGCAAACTGAAGCAAACGTCATGAAAGCTTGAGCATATGGCGTTCAACTAATCTCGAAGAATCCCGCTTAGTTTGGCGAGATAGTCTTAAAACATATAAGAAGGCCCTCCGTAATGCCAGAGCAGCCTATTACTCATCAATAATAGAAAAAAAATAAACACAACCCCAGGTTTCTCTTCAGCACTGTAGCCAGGCTGACAGAGAGTCACAGCTCTGTGGAGCCGAGCATTCCTATAAACCTTAGTGGTAATGACTTTATGAACTTCTTTAATGAAAAGATTTTAACTATTAGGGACAAGATTAATAATCTCTTGCCCATAACCAGTGCCAATCTGTCCTCAAGTGGAATGGCCTTGGAAACCACTGTATGCCCTGGTGTATATTTGGAGGGATTTTCTCCTATCAACCGTGACCAATTATTTTCAACGGTTTCTACTTCGAACACGTCTACCTGTCTCTTGGACCCCATCCCGTCGAGGCTGCTTAAAGACGTTTTGCCTTTAATTGGCGGCTCTCTATTAGATATTATCAATGTGTCTCTGCTAACAGGCCACGTACCACACTCCTTCAAGGTGGCTGTTATTAAACCTCTCCTGAAGAAGCCCACTCTGGATCCAGAGGTGTTGGCTAACTACAGACCGATCTCTAACCTCACCTTCCTCTCCAAGATCCTTGAGAAAGTGGTCGCAAATCAGTTGTGCGACTTTCTACATCATAATAGTTTATTTGAGAAATTTCAATCAGGATTTAGAAAACACCACAGCACCGAGACGGCACTGGTGAAAATTACAAATGACCTCTTAATGGCAGCAGATAAAGGACTCCTCTCTGTCCTGGTCTTGTTAGACCTTAGTGCTGCATTCGACACCATTGACCATGACATCCTGTTACAGAGACTGGAGCAGTCGATTGGCATTTCAGGCACGGCACTAATTTGGTTTAAATCCTATTTATCAGATCGATCTCAGTTTGTATTTGTAAACGATGGCCTCGATAACCACCAACGTTAATCACGGAGTTCCACAAGGTTCTGTGCTTGGACCAATTTTATTTACCTTATACATGCTTCCTTTGGGCAATATTATCAGGAAACACTCCATAAACTTTCATTGTTATGCAGATGACACTCAACTATATTTATCGATAAAACCAGAGGAGAGCAACCAACTCTGTAAAATTCAAGCATGTCTTAAAGACATAAAAACATGGATGACCTGCAACTTCTTGATGTTAAACTCAGACAAAACCGAAGTAATTTTAATCGGCCCTGAGCACCTCAGAGATCAATTATCTGGTGATGTGGATTCTGTAGACGGCATTGCCCTGGCATCCAACACCACTGTAAAGAATCTTGGCGTTATCTTTGATCGGGACTTGTCCTTTAACTCCCACGTAAAGCAAATCTCAAGGACTGCATTCTTTCATCTACGTAATATTTCAAAAATCAGGCACATCTTGTCTCAAAAGATGCAGAAAAATTGGTTCACGTTCGTTACTTGAGACTGGATTACTGCAACTCCTTATTAGCAGGCTGCTCTAATAAATCTCTTAGGTCCCTCCAGTTGATCCAGAATGCTGCAGCTCGTGTTCTCACTAAAACTAAGGAAAGAGATCACATCACTCCTGCACTAGCTGCTCTGCACTGGCTCCCAGTAAAATCAAGAATCACTTTTAAAATTCTTCTCTTAACCTACAAAGCCTTGATTGGTGATGCTCCATCATATCTTAAGGAGCTTGTCGTACCATATTGCCCCACTAGAGAGCTACGCTCACTAAATGCGGGACTACTTGTAGTTCCTAGAGTCTTAAAAGTAGAATGGGAGCCAGAGCCTTTAGTTATCAAGCTCCTCTTTTATGGAACCAGCTTCCAATTTCAGTCCGGGAGGCAGACACAGTCACCTCGTTTAAGAGTAGACTTAAGACCTTCCTCTTTGACAGAGCTTATAGTTAGGGCTGAATCAGGTTTGCCCTGGTCCAGCCCCTTGATATGCTGCTATAGGCTTATAGCTGCCGGGGGACGTTTTAGGATGCACTGAGTACCTATCTCCTCTTTTTTCTCTCCTTAAGGATGAATTTTCATCTCTCAATCACACGTTACTAACTCTGCTTTCTCCCCGGAAGTCCTTTTGACTTTACGTCTCATGGGGTCATCGGACCCTATGAGACGGCATAGATCCTATCTGCCTGATGGATCGTCTGGGTCGTGGAATTCCTGCTCATGACTACGCCACTGTCCTGTTGAGACTCCGCCCACTCCTCCTCCCCACCGCCATCTGCCTGATGGATCGTGGAGGTCTCCATCGTGGAATATGCCTACTATCAGAATCAGAATCAGAATCAGAAACAGTTTTATTGCCAGGAATGTTTTCACAAACAAACGAGGAATTTTTTTTGGTGGAAGGTGCAACATTTGGACATGACAAAACAAACAACAATCAACACGACAGAAAGACAACAAATAATGTGAAGTGTTTGGGTGTGTGCTTCAAGTGGTGTGTTTTAGTTAAAGTGCATGTTAAAGTGACGTGTGTGGAGGAGGGAAGAAGAAGGAGGAGGAGGGAGGAGGAGTGAGGAGGAGGAAGAGGAAGGAGCGGGAAGAAGGAGGAAGAAGAGGTGGTAGTCCTGGGGGTGACAGTCAGTCAGTCCGGGTTCCATTGATGAGCCCGACTGCCGACGGGAAAAAACTTTTGGTGTGGCGGGTGGTCTTTGTCCTGATGGACCGCAGCCTCCTCCCCGAGGGGAGGGACTCGAACAGGGAGTGTCCAGGGTGGGAGGGGTCAGCGACAATCTTTCTGGCCCGCTTCAGTGACCTGGAAGTGAACAGGACCTGGAGGGAAGGCAGATTGCAACCGATAACCCTCTCGGCCGAGCGGATGATGCTCTGCAGCCTGCGCTTGTCTTTGGCTGTGGCTGCAGGGTGCCAGACGGTGATGGAGGAGCAGATGATGGACTCAACGATGGCCGTGTAGAATTGTACCATCATTCTCCCTGGCAGGTTGAATTTCCTCAGCTGCCTCAGGAAGAACATCCTCTGCTGGGCCTTCTTGGTGATGGAGCGGATGTTCAGCTCCCACTTGAGGTCCTGGGAGATGATGGAGCCCAGGAAGCGGATGGACTCCACAGCGTCGACGGGGGAGTCACACAGGATGAGAGGGGCGGGTGGGGCTGCATTCCTCCTGAAATCCACAACCATCTCCACTGTCTTTAGAGCGTTGAGCTCCAGGTTGTTCTGGCTGCACCAGGTCACCAGGTGGTCAGTCTCCCACCTGTAGGCGGTCTCGTCCCCACCAGAGATGAGTCCAATGAGGGTGGTGTCATCCGCGAACTTTAGGAGCTTGACGGACTGGTGACTGGAGGTGCAGCTGTCATATTCATTGAATGTATTTTAACTCTAAATCTGTCCTTCTGTACACATTACATCTATTGCATCTGTCCATCCTAGGAGAGGGATCCTCCTCTGTTGCTCTCCTGCAGGTTTCTTCCCTTTTTTTCCCCCTGAAGGGTTATTTGGGAGTTTTTCCTGGTCCGATGTGAGGTTTTGGGGCAGGGATGTCTATGTGTACAGATTGTAAAGCACTCCGAGACAAATTTGTAATTTGTGAAATTGGGCTATACAAATAAACTGAATTGAATTGAATGTGAAGAAAATTATTTTTTTCCCGGCCTCTTTAATAAATTGAACCATAGGCCACGCCCCTTTCTGCGATTCTGATCCTGCGATTTCGGAACGCAATTTTAAAAAAAATGAGATGATGATGGTGAAGATGATGATGATGATGATGGTGATCTTGAGTCTGACTCATTTCACATGCATCACGATGAACGCTTGTCCGATGGGTGTTCAGATATTTCGGTGTCACAGTCTAAATAATATCCGCCGCCCGCCGGTGGCTTCATGTTGGTGATGAATCTTGATGCCGATTGCATTTGAAGTCAAAAAAATAAAAACTAATAAGGAAGAGTTTTTACTTTCTAGTTCATTTTCAGACTTAATGTCTCAGTTTCTCTGTACGTGTGTGTGTGTGTCTCCTTCTTCTCCTCCTCCCTTCAGGCTTTGTTTGTGGTGTGTTGTGCGTCGTCTTCTTTATTGGGAGCCCGCTCGGATGATGTAATCCCTGCTTCTTGTTTTTAATAACATTTTCAATGCACCGGAATTCATCGGCATACGCGTCACCCTGGTCTAATGAAAGGAGGGGAGGGGGGGGGGGCTCTTAAATTCAATAAAGTCTAAATTCCCTCTTCTCTTACCGTTTGGCTCACTTCCCTCACCAGCTGAATGAAATGTGCTTTTTTGTTTGTTTTTAAAAATCATCGAAACTTTAAAAAAAACAAATCCTATTCTTTGACTCCAGTGACCGGACCTCTCTGTGCTCCTCAGGGTCCGACTCGTGGCAGGTGGTGCCGGCCGAGGGCGCCGTGGTCCAGGGCGGCTACGGCCACAGCAGCGTGTACGACGAGGCGGCCGGCTGCGTGTTCCTCCACGGGGGACACAAGGCGCTCGGCGGCAACAAGTACGGCCTGGTGGACCACATGTACCGCTACCACGTGCACTCCAGAACCTGGTGAGGGGCGCCACTCCCATGATGCACCGGGGCATTCTGGGCACCGGGTCTGTGCTCGCGTGGACAGTTGAGACACACACATGAAGACACACACATGTAGATACACACATGTAGATACACGCATGTAGATACACACATGTAGATACAAACATGCAGATACACACATGTAGATACACACATGTAGATACACACATGTAGATACACACACATGTAGATACACACATGTAGATACACACATGAAGACACACACACGCAGATACACACATGTAGATACACACATGTAGATACAAACATGTAGATACAAACATGAAGACACACACATGTAGATACACACATGTAGATACACACATGTAGATATACACATGTAGATACACACATGTAGATATACACATGTAGATACACACATGTAGATACAAACATGCAGATACACACATGTAGATACACACATGCAGATACACACATGTAGATACACACATGTAGATATACACATGTAGATATACACATGTAGATACACACATGTAGATACAAACATGCAGATACACACATGTAGATACACACATGCATACACATACATGTAGATACACACATGCATACACACACATGTAGATACACACATGTAGATACACACATGCATACACACACATGTAGATACACACATGCAGATACACACATGTAGATACACACATGTAGATACACACATGTAGATACACACATGTAGATACACACATGCATACACATACATGTAGATACACACATGCATACACACACATGTAGATACACACATGCATACACACACATGTAGATACACACATGCAGATACACACATGTAGATACACACATGTAGATACACACATGCATACACATACATGTAGATACACACATGTAGATACACACATGTAGATACACACATGCAGATACACACATGCAGATACACACATGAAGACACACACATGTAGATACACACATGTAGATACACACATGTAGATACACACATGCAGATACACACATGCAGACACACACATGCAGATACACACGTGCAGATACACACATGTAGATACACACATGTAGATACACACATGCAGATACACACATGTAGATACACACATGTAGATACACACATGCAGACACACACATGTAGATACACACATGTAGATACACACATGCAGACCTTTTAAAAAGTTGTTGTTATACTTTGTGTGTGTGTGTGTGTGTGTGTGTGGCGATGAGTGTATTTGGCCGTAACAAATCCCATGATGCACCGGGGCTCAGGCAGGGTGCATTGTGGGCAGATCCTTCTGCAGTGTGGACACTAACCCGGAGTTGTTGTTGTTGTTTTCTCGGGGAACAATGCAGCAAACAAACAAACCTGAAATGATCATTAATAATGGATGAAATATATATTTTTATTTTTATTTTGCACAATTCAAACAATAAAATACAAATAATCACAACAAAGATAAATTCACATCACAGTGCAGGAGACAGAAAGCCCACCGGGCTTATTTGAAGCCTAAATTACAAACATAAAATGAAAAATGCATGAGATTGACAACAAAAGAAAGAAAGAAAGAAATAAAACTTGTGATTGTGTTTAAAAAATATATATTGTCATGGATTGCGACCTCGTAAAGACGGTAAGAGATGCTCGCGTCAGGAAGAGGGGCCCCGGGGTGAGAGTAGACAGACCCGACAGGTGCCCCCCCCCCCTCACTGTCTCACCCCACGGCTCTCACTTTCCACGTGGAATTTGGTCATCGGAGCCGGGGGGGGGGGGGGGGGGGACTCTTCAAAATTCCCAGACCGCCATTCCAGTTGCTCCGTCCGGCTCGTCTGTGTTCTGTGGTCGATGGTTTGAATCCCATCGAGGCTCGGAGGGCGAGTCGGAAAACATCCGGAGAAACTATGAGAAGCCGATAATCTAATAATAATGAGATGATCTTAATATGGAGACTCTTCCCTCACAATGGAGCTGTTTCCAGACCGCACGCGGAACAATGAGGGTTCTTTAAAAGGCTTTGTGGTTCTACGAAGAACCATCACCTACTGGAGAACCTTTTTTTTTCTCATTTGAGACACTTTTATAGGTTCTTTGAAGAACTCTCAAAGGAAATGGTTCTTTAAAGAACCCTGGTTTGAAAGGTTCCTCGTGGAACCAGAAATGGTGCCTTAAAGAACCATTTTTAAATGTTCTTTGAGACACCTTTATAGGTTATTTGAGGAACTCTTTAAGGAATTGGTTCTTTAATTAAAGAACCCTGGTTTGAAAGGTTCCTCGTGGAACCAGAAATGGTGCCTTAAATAACCATTTTTAAATGTTCTTTGAGACACCATTATAGGTTCTTTAAAGAACCCTGGTTTGAAAGGTTCTCTGTGGAACCAGGAAGGGTTCCTTAAAGAACCATGTTTTAAGGTTCTTTGAGACACCTTTATAGGTTCTTTGAAGAACTATTTTAGGAAATGGTTCTTTAAAGAACCCTGGTTTGAAAGGTTCTCTGTGGAACCAGGAATGGTTCCTTAAAGAACCATGTTTTAAGGTTCTTTGAGACACCTTTATAGGTTCTTTGAAGAACTATTTTAGGAAATGGTTCTTTAAAGAACCCTGGTTTAAAAAGGTTCCTCGTGGAACCAGAAATGGTTCTTCTTTGGCATCACTCTGAAGAACCAAGTGCGGTTCCAGATGGAACCTTCATGGTTCTGTGTGGCAGGTGAAAGTTCCTCTTTTGACTTTGTGGTCGTGTTTGTTGAAACACAAACGACGAGCGTCTCTTCTCCCCGACTCGGTTCTCCCAGACTCGGTTCTCCGCGTGTTTCCCTTTTGAAGAACAATCCAATCCATCAACGTCTCTCTGGTGGAAAGTCGTAGTTGCTGCAGTAATTGAAGAAGCCACCGCAGTTGGTCTCCAATACGCGACCTTTGACCTCGAAGACAGGCGGGTCGCAACGGTCTGGGGGTCCCCCGCTGCAGCCGAGGACCTCCCACAATGGTGTGTGTGTCTGTGTGTGTGTGTGTCTGTGTGTGTCTGTGTGTGTCTGTGTGTGCACACGCATACTGCTGCCATGAAAGAACAGTTGGTATGAAGGGCACAGGTCACATATCGAGACGCCATCAATAACGTGGCACCAGACACACACACACACACACACACACCTACACACACACACACACACACACACACTCTGACAAATTAACACTAAAATGTTTTACTTTGCTGAGTTTCAGTATGTGTGTGTGTGTGTGTGTGTGTGTGTGTGTGTGTGTGTGTGTGTGTGTGTGTGTGTGTGTGTGTGTGTGTGTGTGTGTGTGTGTGTGTGTGTGTGTGTGTGTGTGTGTGTGTGTGTGTGTGTGTGTGTGTGTGTGTGCGTGCGTGTGCAGGCTGATCCTCCAGGAGAGCGGCGTAGCGCGGTACCTCCACTCGGCGGCGCTGCTGAGCGGCACGGTGCTCGTGTTCGGGGGAAACACTCACAACGACACGTCGCTTAGCAACGGGGCCAAGTGCTTCTCCGCCGACTTCCTGGCGTACGACATCGGTAAGAACGAGCGCTCGGGGCCCTGAACGCCACTTTACTTTCAAATCCTTGAAAAAACTTAAATCCCTAAAGTTTTGGAAAAGTCTTGGACATTTGTTATATTCACATGTTCATTTACGCCGAGTTTAAAAATAATTAACTTGTTTTTATTAGAATGACGCTCAAAATATTAGCATCCATACGCTGTCATACTTTTAACCTCATGTTACTTTCAAATGTTCTTACATCTTTTACCTTTTGGGGTCAATTTGACCCTCCAGAGAATTAGTACAATTAATATTGTTTCCCAAGTTTAAGTGTCAGGCACTTTATGATTGTTGACTACCTAAATAGCCCTTTAAATAATAAAAAGAATCCCCCCCCCACATCCGATACATCAATTAAAATCTCACCGATTGACCTAAAATTGGAAAAATATATATTTTTGGTGTTTTGATGGCTTTATATTATTTATAATTACATATTTCTTTATTTCTATAACATTTGGAATGAAAAGCTATTTCTGTTAATAATTTTATTATTTTTATAAATATACATGTTTTTCTTTTAATCAAACTATTGCCTCTCATTCATCTGTGTCATTTAAGGTTATAAACCGTATGCTTTGGTATTCTCATTGTTTGTTTAAATACGACATTTTCGTGAAAAAAAATTGTCTACCCCGAGATTTTATAAAATGTTTTGTCATGGAAATTTGGTTTAAAGTCCTGGAAAGTCCTTGGTCAACATGTGTGTGAACCCTGCATATTGAATCCCATCCCAAACCAACTTAGAGGGACGTGTGGGTTGCAAAATAAATCCTCCAATTACCTCTAATCTCCAAGCTTCCATCATGCCCCGCCCACTTGGCGTTGGCCTCCCATGTGGTCGTCATGGGA
Source organism: Pseudoliparis swirei (assembly GCF_029220125.1). Taxonomy (NCBI): domain Eukaryota; kingdom Metazoa; phylum Chordata; class Actinopteri; order Perciformes; family Liparidae; genus Pseudoliparis; species Pseudoliparis swirei. The sequence goes on from NC_079404.1 coordinate 21,626,918, forward strand.
GACAAATGTACCGGCACATTCCCTGAGATGGACATTTAATAATGTCAACATGAACAACATTAAAGTGAATACATTGTGTTTAGGTCCATAAACACACCGGTGTCTACGGTGGACATGTTCATTTCATTATATTGTGTTTATTTATAGAGACGAGCAGCTCGTAAACCTCAGGGGTAAAACCCCAAAATAAATCCTGAGATTTAGAGTTGCTGATGTGAAAGAGTTCCAGCAGTGTGTGTGTGTGTGTGTGTGTGTGTGTTAGAGAGAGAGCTGGTTCGTCCCGAGGTTCCCAGCTGTATTCAAACGCCACACCTCTACGAAAGGGGGGCGCTTCATTCTGCTGCGAGTGTGGCGACAAACGGAGGAGGGAGGTGTTTGGAACAGTGGGGGGGGGGACTCGGCTGATCTTGTGACTGCGGGTCTCTGCATTTTTAAAATATTTGTTATGTTTTCAATATATTCACCATATTTACCATTTTACTTTAGAAGCTGGACAAAAAAAAAAAAAAAAAAATTTACTATTTGTATATCATATTATATTATTTTATATTTTATATATATATATATCATTTTTTGTCTACATGTTTATATTAATATTGTGCAATAAAAAAATAAAATAATAATCAATAGTTATGTGGACATATTGACTAAATGGCTTAAACCGTCTGGTGAGAACAATAATAATTGCATAACTTTCCTGTAATGCAGCTTTTAAAACCATTAAAAAAACCTGATGCAGAATAATATCCAACATCTAAGGCTCATATCATGATATTGATTTAATATTGATATATCGGGTAGCCCTCTTCTGCACGTGTATTTTGGTTGGGATGAATCTTTCCACATCTGATCAGCTCCTCTTCGTCATCCGCAGTGCTTTTCTTCCTCCTCCATTTCTTACCGCAGTGTGAGGATACAGAGGTGGCGGGGAGGGCGGATGATTAAGGATCCCATTACAGGCTACCCGGTGGCACCGTGGAGCAGATGGCACGGGGACGGGGAAGAGAGGGATGACGGGGAAGAGAGGGATGACGGGGAAGAGAGGGATTACACCGACGGGGAGAAACAACAGGAAGCGTGTAGATTAACATGGAGGGAGAGGATGAAGAGATGGATGTGTACCCGTGGAGAAAGGTGCTGTAGGAGGAGGAGGAGGAGCTTAATCAGTTACGTTCTTTAATGAACTTAACTCGAGGTATCTTTTTTCCAAAGTTAGGTGATGCGCTCCGTCACGAGGAAACTCACTTCACCTCGGGTTGGGATTTAAAAAGCTGCAGAAATAGCTGAACTCTGATTTATGTTTATTTATATATACATTTATATAAATTAAATTTTTTTAAACTTACTTTTGTAGTTTTTGTATATATATATATATATATATATATTTATACAAAAAACTGCAATATATATATATATATATATTTGCAGTTTTTTGTAAATATTTATATTTATATATATACAAAAACTGCTATATATATATATATTCACAAAAACTGCAATATATATATATATATAAACAGCAGTATACATATAAATGTATATATATATATATACAAAAAACTGCAATACATATATATATATATATGCAAAAACTGCAAAAATAGGTGTAAAAAAACAATGAAAGAAATCAAATTTTCATGAAGATATATGTTTTTTATGAATGAGTTCTGTCTGTCGTCATGCTCCTCCCAGTCCGTCGGCCCCTCCCCCTCACTGCTCTTCTATCTCCCGACATGCCGTCTACGATGAGATCAAATGCCAGAGAGGATGATTGGGTGAGATAAGTCTGTGAATGTGAAGAAGCAATAAGAAGAAAGACGAGAGCGGGAGAGTAATGAAGAGTAAATGAAGGAGGGATTTAGGGAGAGAGAAGGAAAAGCCCCACTTAGGAATGACTAAAAACAACAAAGGAATAAACAGGTAATAAACATGAGGACGAAAAGTAAGGGAATCAACAGTTTGTTGTTTTGTTTACAGAGTTCAGGAAGTTGAGCGAGTGTTGACAACTTTCCTTCTTTTCCTCTTCCTCTCACCTCCATAGTCTGTGTGTGTGTGTGTGTGTCTGTGTGTGTGTGTGTGTCTCTGTGTGTGTGTGTGTGTGTGTGTGTAGCCGCATGTCCCTCAGCTCTGCGCAAACACATAAATATCATCAATTATTCATTGCTCCTCATATCTGTGCATCTGCAAGACTTTATCGTCCACCATCCACCTCTTTACTTCACCAGAGAGGGAAAGAGAGAGAGGGAGAAGGAAGGAGGGAGGGAAGGAAGGAGGGAGAGAGAGGCAGAGGGAAGGAAGGAAGGAAGGAGGGAGAGTGGGCGAGAAGGAAGGAAGAAAGGAAAGAGAGAGGGAGGGAGGGAGAAAGAGGGAAGGAAGGTGGGAGGCAGGGTGAGAGGCAGAGGGAAGGAAGGAAGGAGAGAGGGAGGGAACGCAGGCAGGGAGGGAGAGAGAGGCAGAGGGAAGGAAGAAAGGAAAGGGAGAGAGAAGGGAGGAAGGAAGGAAGGAGGGAGAGTGAGGGCGAGAAGGAAGAAAGGAAAGAGAGAAAGAGAGAGGGAGGGAACGCAAGCAGGGAGGGAGGGAGAGAGAGAGAGAGAGGCAGAGGGAAGGTAGAAAGGAAAGAGGGAGAGAGAAGGAATGAAGGAAGGAAGGAGGGAGAGTGGGCGAGAAGGAAGGAAGAAAGGAAAGGGAGATAGGGAGGGAGAACGGGCAAGAGGGAAGGAAGGAAGGTGGGAGAAAGGCAGAGGGAAAGAAGGAGAAAGGGAGGGAGAGAGATAGGGAGGGAAGGAAGGAGAGAGTGAGGGCGAGAAGGAAGAAAGGAAATAGGGAGAGAGGGAGGGAAAGCAAGCAGTGAGGGAGAGGCAGAGGGAGAGAGAAGAAAGGAAGGAAGGAGGGAGAGAGGGAGGGAAGGAAGGAGTGATGGTTGCACAGGGAAAAGACAACAGGAAGCAGCTGAAGGGGGAGAGGAGTCAGTGAGATGGTGTGTTCAGGGAACATGTTTACTGTGTTTACTGTTTACTGTGTTTACTGTTTGTTCGTGTTCATATTGATCCTTCTACTCGTAACACTCGTTCTTATTGATTATGTTTCATAACAATCAGCTTCACCACTTTATAAACTAAGATCTCAGCCTGAGGATCCCATCGCTGTAATATTTAATATCTATCATTTTGAATCATCATTTTATTAATATAATCACTAATGTGATGTTTAAGTTACTGGAAGTGGTCATTGGATACTTTAAGTAAATGTAATTAAATTACTAAATAATTAATTTACTAAAAAACTATTTTTTTTGCATTAATTGTTTACTAAGATCAAATAATTATTTACTTAACATTAACAATGTTCACTTTAAGTAACTTATAATCACATTATAATGCATTCTTACATTGATTGGAACACTTGAAAAAATAATCTAAAAATACACAATTATGAAGTGTTATGACACTTGACCTCACACATATTTATACAATACTTTATAATATGTTTATTATTATTATTGTTAATTGATTATTGTTATGACTCATTATAAGTTTTAAGTATTATAATTGTTGCACACTTGGACACATATGATGGTTTGATAACTGGTTTATATAACTGGCTAATTACTGGCGTAGCGTCTTTCTTCCACATATACATAGAACAGATCTGCTTCTACTATCACTCTCACTACTTCATTCACCCTGGCGAGATGGATGTGTACGCGTGGAGAGAGGAGGAGGAGGAGGAGGAGGAGGAGGAGCTTAATCAGTTACGTATCTTTTTTCCAAAGTTAGGTGATGCGCTCCGTCACGAGAAAAGTCATTTGACCTCGGGTTGGGATTTAAAAAGCTGCAGAAATAGCTCAACTCTGATTTATGTTTATATATATATATATATTTGCAGTTTTTTGTATATATTTATATTTATATATATATACAGAAAACAGCAATTTTTATATATATATATACAAAACTGCAATGTATTTATATATATATACATTTGCAGTTTTTTGTATATATATATATAAAACTGCAATGTATTTATATATATATATACATTTGCAGTTTTTTGTATATATATTTTTTAAAATACAATGTATTTATATATATACACAAATACTGCAATATATACATTTGCAGTTTTTTGTATATATTTATATATATTTTTAAAAATGCAATGTATTTTTATATATATATATATACAGTTTTTTGTATATATACAGGACTGTCTCAGAAAATTAGAATATTGTGATAAAGTTCTTTATTTTCTGTAATGCAATTAAAAAAACAAAAATGTCATGCATTCTGGATTCATTACAAATCAACTGAAATATTGCAAGCCTTTTATTCTTTTAATATTGCTGATTATGGCTTACAGCTTAAGAAAACTCTAAAATCCTATCTCATAAAATTTTAATATTTCCTCAGACCAAGTAAAAAAAGATTTCTAACAGCTGAGTGTTTGTCAAGGCTCAGGAAACCCTTGCAGGTGTTTCGAGTTAATTAGACAATTCAAGTGATTTGTTTAATACCCTACTAGTATACTTTTTCATGATATTCTAATATTTAGAGATAGGATATTTGAGTTTTCTTAAGCTGTAAGCCATAATCAGCAATATTAAAAGAATAAAAGGCTTGCAATATTTCAGTTGATTTGTAATGAATCCAGAATGCATGACATTTTTGTTTTTTTAATTGCATTACAGAAAATAAAGAACTTCATCACAATATTCTAATTTTCTGAGACAGTCCTGTATATATCCCCATCGACACATCATAACATTACATTTGCGCAACATACATTCACATTCACGTATTACATATTCGGATGACTGACGGTGATGATCCACGTCGCTACTTTTATACAGTTTATCCCTTTTTCCCACCTGAGAGCAGAAACACGTCACACTCAGCAGCTCCGCCGCAGGCTGCAGGCCGTTGGTCTGTCACTAGCTCATTACTAGCGTAGCGTTTTCCCTCGCTTTCTTCCTGAAGGACCCCTGAGCTGACCTCAGTGCCTGTATGAGCTTTGCTCATCCTAACCATTCACACAATTGCAGATACACACATACCAGGAGAATAAATGAAACAATTAACAATCAATAAAAATAAGAAATACATGAACATATTGGGGGGGGGGGGTCAACGTCCAGTTTGTGATATTGTGTTTATTGTTCCTGAGGGCCCCACACAATGCACTATACGTACTGGTGCACCGCATTATATATGTAGACGGGCGTCATTAAAGGTGTGTTTTCTAAATAAATATGAAAAAAGTAATGAGTAAAAAGTGGCTCACTCGGCGGATTGCTTTTTAAAATTATTATAAATTATCGGCATGACAAAAACAACATTGCTGAGATAATTTCCCCCTTTTTTGTGTTGCATTATTTAGTCATTAAAAGATAAATTATGTCCTGTTGCTTTTGGAAGGGGGGGGGGGGTCTTTTTGTGTTTGTGTGTGTGTGTGTGTGTGTGTGTGTGTGTGGGAGGTAGCACATTAATTGAGATGCACTTTCTCACCGTGTAAATGTTTTTATGATGGATCTGTCACAAACATTTAGTTTACTTGTTAAATGCTGATATTATATATTTGGTACTTCCCTCGGTCCAGACGCAGCTGTTTTATGATTTGTAGTAACAGAAGGTTGTTAAAGTCTAATTTACCTTTAATGTTCAATTACAGACACATTTAGTTAAAAAAAAATATATTGCTTTGCTAGCCTACTAAATATACGTACATATTCCTCTCCAGGAAATAGACGGGTCCTTTCTCCTGTTCTCTGGGGGGAATTTAAACTTGACGTCACTCCGTTTAAAACACAATATTTTGTGATTTTTTGTTGCCGTTTGTCCCGCCCATTTCTACTTCCCTCTCCTCTGCCCTTGGATACTTAGTTCCACCTGTGGAAGCTTCACCGGCTCCTCACCGCCAGCTTTTCTCTCCCGCCGCTAATTTGTTTTTGTTTTGCGGCGCCTTCCTCCAGGACGCCGCCGCGGCGTTAGCTTCTCTCCCGCTGCCGGAGCATTAGAGTCGGGTCGACACGGGAGGCACTTTTCATTTGGATTTAATTCTCCCTCTCTCAACCCCACACACAGAAACACACACACACACACACACACACACACACACACACACACACACACACCTCAACCCTGCCACCCTCGCACGTCTAATTAGATTTGGGGGAGGTGGAGGAGGCGGGAAATGAACTCTGATTAAAAACACGGTCCTCTCCAAGTTGACACACCACGGGCGCACACACACACACACACACACACACAGACAGACACACACAGAGACAGACACACACACACACACAGAGACAGAGATATACACACACACACACACAGACAGAGACAGACATACACACACATACAAACACACACACACACAGAGACACACACACACATACACACACAGACAGCCACAGAGACACACACACACACACACTCACAAACACGCACACAGACAGACACACACATGCACACACAAACACGCACACAGACAGACACACACATGCACACACACACACACACACACAGACAGACACAGAGACACACACACATACAAACACGCACACAGACAGACAGACAGACACACACATGGACACACACACACAGACAGATACACAGACAGACATACAAACACACACACAGACAGACAGACACACACATGCACACACACACACACACAGACAGACAGACAGACACACACATGCACACACACACACACACACACAGACAGACACAGAGACACACACACACATACAAACACGCACACAGACAGACAGACACACATACAGACACATACACAGACAGACACACACACAGACGCACACATACACACACATACATACACACACAGACACAGAGACACACACACATACAAACACGCACACAGACACACACAGACGCACACATACACACACATACATACACACGTACATACACACCAGAGCGGGCTGGGACTTTGTTTGGAAGATGTTGGGAGCCGTGATAATGAAGGATGAGTTAGTGGCTGCTGTTCAATCCTCCTCCTCCTCCTCCTCTTCCTCCCGCTCTCCATCAAGTCCTCCATTAGTGCCGATCAGATCAAACTGTCAATCAGCCTCCCGCTTCCATCTGGCCCCATGAGTCCTCTCTCTCCCTCCCACCATGCACTATGAACACCGACTCTCATATCCTGAGAGGAAATTACAGTCCGTGTGTGTGTGTGTCTTTTAATTTAGAGCTGGACCTCTCCTCCATTGGTTGGAGGTGGGTCAGGTGGTGTGTTTCTTCCTCTCACTTCATCACAACGGGGATCTCGATCCACTTGAACGAAAACCCAGAAGCCACATTTAACAGACGATAGCGTAATAAAACATAAACGCTCTCCGGCTCCCATCAGACGGGTGGAGGTGAACACGGAGGTGCAACACTCACAGATGGATGACTGAGCCGCCACACGACCCCAGGGGGGCCGACACCGCTATTTATGTTCCAGGGGTTTCATTTATTCTGGTTGTTTCTGCTCTCGTGCTCGACTTCAGTCGGAGCTCAGGTTCCACGCGTCTCCAGGTCCGCCGCTCGTGATCCGATCCCCACGCTCCCTCTGCAGGTGTGGAGGAATGTATTCCGTCATAAGCCATTAGGGATACAAATCAACACCCAACAACAAGAAAAACTAAATATATACATGTCATAAAGACAGAAATGTAACACGCAATGTTGAAAGTCACTTAAAGTTATTCACGTCGATGTCGTCTGCTCTTGAAAACAAGATTAAAGCCGGGAGGACATTTACATATTTTTGGGGGGGCAATTTTTTTTCCCCCACGGAATGAAATCCAGGAGCATTTAAAAAGAAATTGGGGCCACTTTTTGAAACTTGTGTGAAATAACATTTAAAACATTTCAACATATTAAATATACTTATTTAGGCTTATAGTATATTAGAAATTGTCATAAAAATGGCAATAATAAGACTATTAGGCAATAATAAGACTATTAGGCAATAATAAGACTATTAGGCAGTAGTGTACAGAAAACAAACAAAAAATAAAACAGACAATAGTTTAAAATTGTATTCTTATTTCTTTCTGGTTATTTATTTGTAATTTTTTTTAAACCACTATTAACAATTATTATTTTATTTTTTTATAATTCAAAATTATAAAAAATAAAACGCTATTAAATTGTTGCCTCTTAAGATGATGGTACTTGCATTTAATGAATTTAAGCACATTTTCCTACATAGAGAATAATTCTTAAATTGTTTCATTGTAATTGTTTCATCTGTCTACTAGTTTTAAGATTTTTGTGGGTTCTTCAAGGCTAGATACTTTTACTTGTTTTAAGAAATCTTGGCAAGTCAAATTTTCCTGTTCTGTTGCCAGATAACTCAGCTTATTACCTTCGCATTGAAAATGCGGAAGGTTCTGTTTTGATCGCCGTGTATTTATTTATTTGTATGCGTGTTCCTCGCATAACTCAAAAAGTATTAAACCGAATGGCATGCAATTTGGTGGGATGATTGGTTATTATCCGGGGACCATTTGATTAGATTTTGGGATCAATTGGGTCAAAGGTCAAGGTCAAGGTCATGAAAAGGTTAAAATTTTCTTTTTACCATAGCACGGTCAATTTTTATCCAATTGGCATGCAACTAATGCCAAAATGTTCATAATTCAATGCCCAATCTTGTGATATGTGAAGGTATGCGCTCTACCGAGTGCCCATTCTAGTTTCAAGTAATATTCCCTCATTTTAAAACTTGTTTTCCTTGTTTTTGGAAGCGGAATTTTTGCGGTGTGGTGACATCAGGGGCACAATTATATTTCTGTTTGTGTTCGTATTTCAGAAAAAGCAAATATTGACTGTTGGAATGAAAACTCGAGATCTATCTCGAGAAAGTCTGAAGGGGCTTCGACGTGCGAGACTTCTCAACATGGTGAAGCTTATTCGCGGTGTCAAGCGGCGGGAGGGAGACGTCTTTAAAAGCACCGTGTCGCTGCCACACACCTTTAAGCTCAGGTGATAATTGCATTCAGGGCCTCGCAGGTTATATTAGCTGACAATACATCAGCGACAGCGCACGAGCCAGAAATAGATTCCTCAAGAGGATCACGGATTTGAATCTCCAGACTTTGAATAGTGCTGCAGGCGTTACTTGTTAAAACTTTATTTATAATAGCTTTCATACAATAGTTCAGCCGCCTGAAAGTGGACCACAGAGTGTAAGATTAATCCAGCACACACCAACTTTTTGATTTTTTTCTCTCATCTATTTAATTTTTAAAATAATTTATTTTATTTAATCTACTTCTGTATTTTTAATTTTCTGTAATTGTGAAAATATATAATAATACAAAAGATTAAACCATCACAGAAAGAAAATTAATCAGGAAAATACTTTTGGATGAATAAAAAAATCCCACAATTATTCGAAATAATTTTTAAATGACTAAAAGTCACAAAAATACAAAAGCACAAGAGGTAGAAATTGTGTGAAAAACAACAAGAATTATGAGTTTCTTTAAAACTTTATAGTCGCTCAATATCAATAGTATTTTTGGGGGTGAAAACAAAAAGTTTTCCTTTGAGAGAGTGAGATGAAAAGATGAGCACAGCTCGACACGACCAACACGTGGAGCTTCAGTGCAGCTAGCGGCCGCTAACTAGCCTGTTAGCCTAGCGGAAGCAATAATGAGTCAAAACATCAATTCATTTTCACATTTCTCAGCGCAGTATGGGAAATATCTCCAATTTAAGAAAGATACCTTCAGTATTTAATCTCTTCACTAGCCAAGTGAATCTCAGCGGGGGGGGGGGGGGGGGGAATAAAGCTAAACTTGGCTAGCTACAGCCAGGCTTCAGTTTAGCTTGATAGCATAAGCGTCCCCGTAGGAGTATGACGTGGAGGTACGACTGACCTTTAACCCCTGCGATTGATGACACCCCCCTGCCATTTACGCTCTCTCTATGTCCTCTGCCCGCATCCCTGGCTATTAAAAAACAAGCGCTCCCCAATTAGCACGCCGCTGAACGAGGTCATTAGCAACCTGGCGTCCCCGACTCTCCGATTTACTTTAATTTAAATTTAGTTCATTCTGGGAGGGCTCGTCTGGCTAAACGGCAGCCATCGCCCACAGGAAGGTAAAAACATCAGAGAGTTGTTAAAATACACACAGCTTATAGCTTCAATTATCAGAGAGAGAGAGAGAGAGGTACTTTATGATGATACCCGGTGCTTTATGAAGTCATCTAACCCCCCCATCTCCTCCATAACGCCATCATTTAACGTGAAAAGGTTAAGATAACGAGTGCTTGTCCCTTGGGACGGGGGTGAACCGCGGGTCACCAGCTGTAACACGGGCTTTTTATATACTTGCATGATAGAATGTGCATTATATGTGTATTATTATCTACAGTAACTGACCGTTTAGTCACCGGTCGGTTCGACCGCAGTAGCCAGAAGGCGTTTAAAGGATGGAGGATGATAATGTGTCTACTTGTTTTGGTTTTTTGATGCTACGGTACGGGCACGGATACATTAAAGGCTGATTTTAGGTCTACTGACTGTTATCGTCCGATATTGGAACACCCCGCAGTGCGTTATTTTGTTGTTGTGTATATTTTATTCAGTAAATCATTGCAATACAATACAATATTATTCTAGATAATATACTAAACGGAGAGACTAAAAAGGTATAGGTTGAAGCAAAACATGCTTATATATTATATATTCTTATCCTAAATTATTATAAAATAAATCTGATAATTAATATAAATTAAATTTAAAAATGTAAAAAAATCAGATAATTAATATAAATCAGATAATTAATGTATTAATTATTAATTAATTATATTATCTCTCACTGAACAAACCGGTGGTGAATTACAGCATTTTGCAGTGTTTATCTTTGACGTTTGACCTTCACACACAAAAGCTAAGACGTCGTTCTGGTGTGTGTGTGTGTGTGTGTGTGTGTGTGTGTGTGTGTGTCTTCAGCTTGCGACGAGTGGACCGTCCTCCCGAGGCCGGGGCTGCACCGGGAAGCCAACCGATATGGACACTCCGCCGTGGTCAGCAACGGGTGAGCGCCGTCCTCCGTTAGCTCAAAACACGATCAAGCGATGCTCGAATCTCGGTAAAATCGATTAAACATATGCAAATAAAAATCCTCCCGCGGCGTCCTCCACGTCTTGGACGCGCCGAGAGTCTTGGTGGAGCTTCTTCTCCGCCTTTCCCCTCTGGTCGGGTGGTGGTTCTGTTGGTGTCGATTGGTTTTGGATTGATCTCCTTATCTGGATGCTAAATGTAGTTGTTTAGTTTACACTTCTCTTGTCACTTCTCGCTCTGCTGACTTCTCTGAAGCTCCCCACACCTCCTCTAAGTGGCTGTTGCTCTTACCGTACACTCAGAAAACCTCCTTTTATATTATCTATGGATAGATACAGTGTGTTTCATTTTTTGTAACCCCAGAACTTTACAAGTACCATTCTCATTTTTAAAGTCTGTATTTCTGTATTTGTTGCCCCGGTTTCATTTGATCAGAAAAAGTTGTCCGGTCCAATTAATTCCATCCCGAGGAGAATGTGACTCTCTGTATTCACAGGCCCTCCACACCGCCACTTACAAAGAAAAGAAACCCCAAATAAGGGCTGCGACCTTTCACTCTTCAGCTGTCCTCTCGTGTTTTAACCCTCCTGTTACCTTTCGGGTCAATTTGACCCCATTCAATGTTTAATGTCGGTGTTCTTTGGGGTCAATTTGACCCCAGGCTGTTTTTCACTGTGTCAAACATATAAGAAATATCAACTTTTTTATATATTTAAAGGGCTATTTAGGTAGTCAACAAACAAACATAAAGTACCTCACACTTAAACTTGGGAAACAATATTAATTCTAATAATTTTCTGGAGGTTTTAATTGCTGGGGTCAAATTGACCCCGAGGGTAAAATATGTCAGTAAATATAAAGGTAACAGGAGGGTTAAACATTGAATGGGGTCAAATTGACCCTAAGGCAACAGGAGGGTTAAACCTCGAGGCCAGATGTAGACAACCAGACATTTCAGAGGTTTCTCCGAGCTCCTACAATGTGGTCTGGGCGCCTTTTTTTTGTGGGTGATTTGAACAAAACTTTGAGTTGAATTTAAAGTATTTTCTCAAAGGGTCCCATCACGATGTCGAGGGACTTATTGCTCAACTCCGAAATGACGCTCTGACCCGTATAACGCCATTCACCCGGCAGAAAGTCGGCTTTGAACTTCAAAAAGCCGGCTTCAAACTGAAGTGTCACCCCTCCCCCGCCATCTTTTCTTGACTACCTCCGTGACCTCTGTCCAGGTTTTCTGTGTAATCCGCTCCGTCTCGTCTCTTCAGCTCCATGTTCATCTTTGGAGGTTTTTCCGGCCTCCTCCTGAACGACGTGCTGACCTACACCCCTCCGTCCTGCCGGGCCTTTTCCAACCCGGCCCTGTGCGCCGCCGCCGGGCCGGGCCTCCGCTGCCGGTGGGTGAAAAGCGGGTGTGTCCCCTGGGAGACGAAGGCACCCGATGTCGGTGTCCCTGCAGCGTTTTGCCCCGGGCGACCCGGTAGGTACCGCCCGGCTGACCCTCGGCCTGCGGTTACTTTTCTGTCAACATAATTTTTCCTTAATTGTTCGGCACTGTCCCGCCTCAGTGTTGCTCCCAAAAGACCAACTCTTTCATAACTATTCCGGAGGATTTGGGATCTGAAGTTTGTCAGTTAGCATACGAATGGGAGCAGAAGGTCAACGCTGCAACAACGACCTGATTTTGAAGTAATTGGGTCGAGTCCTAATCCTCCTTCATCTCCCTCTGCCAGATTATATCAGAACAACAACCACAGTAATGGTTGAACTGTCAGTTTTAAATGGAACAACATGGATTCACTGCTTTAACCCTCCTGTTACCTTTGGGGTCAAATTGACCCCGTTTAATGTTTTACGTCTCAAAAAAAGTTATTGACATCATTATTTTTTGCTTCATATTTCTTGACTTTTCCTAATTTATTGGGGACAACTGGGAAAACCTAAAATTCACATGATGATATGTTTTTGTCCTGTACACAACTTGTACCCATCGGTGTTCTTTGGGGTCAATTTGACCCCAGGCTGTTTTTCAGTGTGTAAAACATATAAGAACTAGAACGGGCACTCGGTAGAGCACATACCTTCGCATATCACAAGATTGGGCATTGAATTTTGAACATTTTGGCATTAGTTGCATGCCAATTGGATAGAGATTGACCGTGCTATGGTAAAAAGAAGATTTTGACCTTTTCATGACCTTGACATTGACCTTTGATCCGATTGATCCCAAAATCTAATCAAATGGTCCCCGGATAATAACCAATCATCCCACCAAATTTCATGCGATTCGGTTTAAAACTTTCTTTGTTATGCGAATAACACGCATACAAATAAATAAATAAATACACGGCGATCAAAACATAACCTTCCGCATTTTCAATGCGAAGGTAAATATCAACTTTTTTATTTATTTAAAAGGCTGTTTAGGTAGTCAACAAACACACATGAAGTACCTCACACTTAAACTTGGGAAACAATATTAATTCTAATAATTTTCTGGAAATTTTAATTGCTGGGGTCAAATTGACCCCAAGGGTAAAATATGTTTGTAAATTTGAAGGTAACAGGAGGGTTAAAGGAACAGGACGGTGTTTTTTTATTTTAATGTTCCAGCCCTTTTACAAAAAAAAAAATCACCTTTACTTTGAAAATAATGTCAACGTCAAGTCTGCATGTAGTGTGTGGTCACATGATTAAAATAAGTAATACATAATAAATCAATAAAGTGCCTTCCCACAGAAACATTACCAACCAACTCTACCCAGAAGAAACAGTTGTTTTCATTCTTAAAGGAAATTAATCCCCGTAGGAAGAGACATAAAACACATTTTAACATAGAGGTTTGCAGTTAAGGAGCAAAAACAACTCGTGCACGGACCTTCAGATGCATCATGGGAGTCCAACTGACTTCACGTGTCACATGAGCAGAGTGAGAGGAAGCAGCATGGCGATCCTCTCGTGAGCGCTTCCCTTTTCCATCGCATCCCGACGTGACGACAACGTGCCGCTTCACGCTCGATGCGGAGCGTCACTGGCTCGACTTCCTGACGCAGGACGGGAAAATGTGTTTTTACTCCCTCGCTCAACGCCTGTTAGATCCTCGCGAAACGCTTTAAATTAGAGCAGAATTCCCAGCCGATGAAAACATTTGTTTTAAATATTTCCAACTCTCTTGAAATTTCGAGAGAACATTTGGAGCTGGAGGATCACGCGTGACATCCACTCCCATATGCAGCGTTGAGTGATGACATAACGTCGCGGTCACTGGCTCCACGTCGTCGTTTGGCCTGAAGCGCCTCGTGCACCTGCTCGCCCCCTTTGCCTTTTCACTTCTGATGATTCAGCGGTGACTACTGCATTGTGATACAACAACAACAACAACAACACGGCAAGAAACTAGCTCGCTCTGCTCATGTTATCTGTGGGTTTTTTTTTATTCCACATTTTATTGGCCAGAGGTTATTGTTATCTCTCTCACAGGGGGGTCCTGGTCAAGATGGCTGTTTCACACAAGCACCACAATAAAAAAACACAAACAATGATATTTAGAGATGTAAAAAAATGTGAATAAAAAAAGGAGCAGGAACAGGAAAAAGTTCAAAACAACAACAAAAAAGGCTTCAAACAAACCAGCGAAATGCATAATTCTAAATTCGCTCAGTGCTGAAATAATCCTAAATCCTTAATCCTGTGTTTCATCACTTCTAAAGGTGCTTTTCTAAAATCCTAAAATGTCTCTGTTGCTCCGACCAAGATGGAGACCAGCAGCTACAGTGGAGAACATTAGTGCCTGTGAATATGGTTTGATACACAAAGGATGGTTGTTTAAGTGTGTGTGTGTGTGTGTGTGTGTGTCCGTCCTCATCATTCCAGACAGCACAGACGAGCGGTGTTTCCGCTTCCCGGAGTGCGCGAGCTGCACCGCCAACACGCGCGGCTGCCAGTGGTGCGAGGACAGGAAGTGCATGTCGGCGTCCAGCAACTGCACCGCGGTGAGTCCCATCGGCGGCGTTTATGACACCCCAAGACTCACGAGAGTGTTTGATGGAACAAATAACATCCGGGATGATTGTGGTCATCTAGAACCGAGCCGCTGGAAGGCTTGTCCCCGAGGGGGGTCGAAAGGTCAAATCCGTTAATATATACACTACCGTTCAAAAGTTTGGGGTCATCCAGACAATTTTGTGTCTTCCATGAAAACTCACTTTTATTTATCAAATGAATTGAACATTTCATCGAACATATAGTCAAGACATTGACAAGGTTAGAAATAATGATTAATATTTGAAGTATTAATTTTGTTCTTCAAACTTCAAGCTCAAAGGAAGGCCAGTTGTATAGCTTATATCACCAGCATAACTGTTTTCAGCTGTGCTAACATAATTGCACAAGGGTTTTCTAATCAGACATTAGTCTTCTAAGGCGATTAGCAAACACAATGTACCATTAGAACACTGGAGTGATAGTTGATGGAAATGGGCCTCTATACACCTCTGGAGATATTTCATTAGAAACCAGACACTTCCACCTAGAATAGTCATTTACCACATTAACAATGTATAGTGTGTATTTCTGATTCATGTTATATTTATTGAAAAAACAGTGCTTTTCTTTGAAAAATAAAGACATTTCTAAGTGACCCCAAACTTTTGAACGGTAGTGTATACGTTTATGCTATTTCATCCTCTCGTGGGTGTTAATATTATAATATTTAGACGTATTATTTGAGTGAAATTACTTTTTGTACTTTTCCTGCAGCTCATTTCTGAGTCTCTCTTTCTCTATTTTTACTCCCAACCTGCCGTCTCTGTCTTTCTTTGTACGTGTGTGTCTGCACGCTGCTTTTGTCTGCCTGGCTGTGTGTGTGTGTGTGTGTGTGTGTGTAGCTGACTCTGGAGCTGGCGCAGCAGCATGGCGGCGCTCTGTCTCTGTCTCGTCCGCCGACCATGTTGTCTGAACATCAGCTGAGCTTGTGGAAGCACGGAGCCAGGAGGAGGGGACATGTGTGTATTATTTGACACTTGCTCGTGGGCTTCGGGGTCGCGTCCGGTTGAGGTCGGCGGTCAGAGCGGTGACTCTAAATCACAACTTTGCATTTAGCTCGTGTCTTTGACAATCATTAAACACGGTGTCGGAGAAAGAGCTCTTCGGGTTTCGATGTAACGTCGCGAAAAAGAACAAAACAAAGGAACATCATTCAACATCCTTGTTTTCATATTTTTGTTAAAGATGGGGAGGAGGAGGAGGGGGGCTCTTTTTCTCAGGTTAAAATTTCGTAATTTTATAGTCTAAATTCATATTTTCTGTTAAACAACCAGCATCGATTTCCTCTATCCCCTAAAATTGAACACAGTAAAAAATATATAAATAAATCCCGGTTTAAAGTGTCGCCCGTATGGATTTCTCTTCTCACTTCCGCATTTTTCCTTTATGATTGCTTCCCCCGTCGGACTTTACTTCCTCTCCCGCTCCTGTTGCACACCGTGTTGACTCCTCCGACGTTCACCTTGCATTTCCTTTCAAAGAGGACGTGGGTGGAAAAACAGGCTGACATTGTTTCCTCTCCGTGTGTGTGTGTGTGTGTGTGTGTGTGAGAAGTCGGTGAGAGACTCGACCGGCTGCCATCGCAGGGAGGAGCAGGAGTGTTACAGACTGGCCAACTGCAGGAGCTGCTCCCTCAACGTCAACTGTCAGTGGGAGCTGCAGCAGCAGGAGTGTCAGGCACTTCCTGGTGAGGACACACACAAACACACACACATACAAACAGAGTGAACATGCCTGCAGCGTGACACACGTGACACCATGAATGCACACAAACGAGACAATACATAGATTTTTTTTTTAGATTTCCGATTTTCAAAACTTTTGAAGCCTCGAGTTTGGAATGTCGGCTGCCGCCATCTTGGTTTTCTTTGGAACCAAAAGAGTCGAGAGGGTAGAGCTAAGTGCAACAGAATAGACGACTTTATTGTCTATTTGAAAAAGAGAAGTCTTGAAACTTGCAGTTAAGACCGTTAATTCATGTTTTCTCATCGACTTCCCGACAATCTGACGTATATTTGCAACCAGAGGAGTCGCCCCCTACTGACCATCACGGTACATTACATGTCATTTAGCTGACACTTTTATCCAATGCGACTTAAAATCATATTTCACTCATACACCGTGGACTCAGCTACTGGGAACAATTCAGGGTTAAGTGTGTTGCTCAAGGACACATGGATTGAAACGCCGACCCCCTAATTGAAAGACGGAGCTGCTGACCACTGACCCGCAGTCAGCCCATTAGAAAGGAGTTTACGGTACTTCGGCTTTGGCTTCCCGTTTCAGAGCCAGAGGCTGCCGCCTGTATTAAACCCGCGGTACAACAGACTTTACATTATGGGTGGTCTCCACGAGCCCATAAGAGGATTAGCATACCTTCAGAAAGCTCGCTCTCCATTCGAGGGAAAGTGGGTCAACTACAAGTGTTTACTGCATGTTCTGCATGTGACCTCGAGAGCCCACCAAGTCCTCCACGCTTTGCTCCGTGACGGCCGGCAGCGAGAGACGCTCTCAGTTTGACTTTGGCGTTCGCACGACTTCAGGGCAAAAAAGGAAAACTCTCTCGCCGGTTGAATCCACAAGAGGATCCGGTCCCGTGTCGTGTTGTGTTCGAGGCTCCAGGCCCCACTAGCTCTAAATCTGACGTTGTGTTTGCTCCCTAGTTTTCTGTCCACATCAAGGACCTCCCCCTCCCTCCCCCCCCTCGTGCAAATCCTCCCCCTCTGGGTTGCTATGAACTGTCGGTGCTCTGTTGTTCAGCGGAGGTCGAATCGTTGAGAGCGTTGGATTATTTTGGTACTTTGCAGGATTTAAAGGTGTCTCTGCTTTTTAAATCTGGGTAGATTACATATAATCATTATGTCAACGTCCTTTCACTGGCTACACTCCAACATGAACTTTGGGCCTGAACATTTACATTTAGTAAATACAATTTGACGCCTGCATTTAACCTCCCTGGAGGAGCCGTGGGCTGACTTTGGGTTCAGTGTCTCGCTCGAGGACACTTGCAGACGGTGAGAAGAATCGATCAAACCGCTCTACAGGACGTAGATTAAACAATATTACTAAAATGTCCAAAAAAACAAT
This sequence comes from Pseudoliparis swirei, assembly GCF_029220125.1. Taxonomy (NCBI): domain Eukaryota; kingdom Metazoa; phylum Chordata; class Actinopteri; order Perciformes; family Liparidae; genus Pseudoliparis; species Pseudoliparis swirei. Next base: position 21,645,134 of record NC_079404.1, read on the forward strand.
CAAATGGAGCCCAGTTTGAATCTACACATGAACCTTTCGTTTGACCAGCAACTCCTTAAAGTGACGCTTACTGGGATTGTAGAAATCCTCTGATGACATAATCAACTAGAATGGGCACTCGGTAGAGCGCATACCTTCGCATATCACAAGATTGGGCATTGCATTATGAACATGTTGGCATTAGTTGCATGCCAATTGGATACAAATTGACCGTGCTATGGTAAAAAGAAGATTTTTAACTTTCCATGACCTTGACCTTGACCTTTGACCCGATCGATCCCAAAATCTAATCAAATGGTCTCCGGATAATAACCAATCATCCCACCAAATTTCATGCGATTCAAGAAGATGTTGACCTTTTTCATGACCTTGACCTTGACCTTTGACCCGATCAATCCCAAAATCTAATCAAATGGTCCCCGGATAATAACCAATCATCCCACCAAACTTCATACGATTCGGTTTACAACTTTTTTTGATACGCGAATAACACGCATACAAATAAATAAATAAATAAACACACGGCGATCAAAACATAACCTTCCGTATTTTCAATGCGAAGGTAATGAGTTCAGATTTAAACCCCAGTGGTCCTTCCTGATGCAGTAGTCTTAGTCTCAGTAATTGTAGTCTTAAATATATATTGTAGGTATTTTGAGGATGATGCATTCTTATTGTTGTCTCCAGCAGGGGGCGGTGCCATGTCGTGTCTCTGCGTCGCGTTACACACCTTATATTAGTTCATTATCCACATTTTAAGAACATCAGTTTGCATTTAAACACATGGCGAACCAGCTTTACGTTTGACATCTACGATATTGCTGTTTAGTGTTCATATAATGTGGCATAATCTGCTGCGTCTGGACATATCTATCTGACTGGTTCCCTCTGGCACACTACAAAGTAGTTTATTTTCCGCTGGTTGAAGACAGAATAGCTCCTTGCCTGGCAGTTTATTGTCCTTGCAATGCGTCTTGTTTATTGAATATTGGGAGCAGCTATAATATTGGAGTGGACGGCTTTGTGCTCAAAGTACTGAGCATCAGACGACATTTGCATAATAAACGTGCTCGTTTCCCTCCCATGTCGCACCGTTACGTCTTTGACTATTTGTGCGTTTTTTTTCTCCGCGGCTCAGGGTGACGACTGGCACGCTGCCTCGTGTCCGGCCTGTTTGTGTGAACAGGAAGTAACGCTGCCATTTAGGACGCGGCCTTTCAAAGGGTCGTTGGCTACCTCTCTTGTGTGTGTGTGTGGCACGGCTAAAAACAAAGCTTCTCTACTTTTCATGATTTTCTCTCGAGGATGAATGTGCAGTATTAGTGTGACTGAAATGAGCGAAACGGAAACTGGCTCCACCGCCACGGCAGCTGTGGCCTTTTCTTTCAACGCTGTTATGATTAATTATGCGAAATGGCCTGACAAGTTTATCTCTTCCTTCCCACAAAAGACCGTAACCGAATCTATTTATGTGCGTGTCGCCCGTCATTTGTCTCCTGCTCTCTTCTTGTGTTTGGTAGATTATTGCCCAGTGCTATTGTTCAGAGGGGCTATTGTTGAGTTGTATAAAGAAAGCAGGTACTTTCTTCTCTGAAGCATGAGAAGGTTGGCGATGGAAGCCGTTATGGAACCCGTGACTGGACTCATACACAGCAAACGGCCACGCTCACTGGAGCTTTTCATCCCGGCTAATTGAACGGCCTCAAAGTCCCACACGACGCTCCCAAGTGACCGCGAGGAGAACAATGAGTTCATCTATCCTGCTTGTTTTTATTATTTACGGGTGACTTTCTCAACTTAAGACTCCTCGATGTGCAGCAGATGTTCACTTTTCTTGATCCCACGTGTGACGTCAGGCCGACATCCACATCTACTCACATGAACCAGAAGTATTCCTCTTAAAGCGGTTTGATGTTCGGCGGTACAATTCACTTTACCAGGCCGTCACAGCGACTTTAAAATCCAGTTGCAGTTCTTCGACCTTTGCCGGTCACCTGACTGTCCACCTACCGGCACACCTGCAGTGACCTCATGAGAGTATATGTACACAGTCGGCCCATACCGGTCATCAACCAGCAATATGTGTTTTATGGGACGATAAACTGCCTCTCCTCGTGTAGTGTTTTGGGGGTTTGGTTGCTATTTCGGCCCATAAACCTGGTTTGTAGCATGGATGTTAGCATGCTACAAACAAGCTATGTGTTGCTAAGCTAATCCTTATGCAACTATAGACCTGTTAGCGACTTGGTGTCGTATGATTACATGAACACATCAGCTGTTAGCATGCTGAATGCTACATGCTAAAGCCAACTATATTATGAAGCTAACTGTAGGCATCCGGATCAAATGTCAGAAATGTGCTTGTTAGCATACTCTCCTTACGAGCTTACGGGAGACATTAGCACGATTGTGAGCTAATTGTAAGCACATTAAATTGCCGATGCTTAGCTTGTCATATAGCACAATACAACATTAGCATTGTAGCACTCCTTCGTTCACTGTTCTTGTCTTTAAATGTAACATCTGGGGAGGTTGTCTCTTTGTAAACGTTGTTTTCCGGCGTTTCATGAACATTGAGGGGAAAAACAAAGTTCCGAGCGGGCTGCAGACGTCCACTGTGATCTTGTGTCTCGAGCGATCTGATCCGTATCGGTGTAACGGCAGCTGTACTGAAGGTGTGTGTGTGTGTGTGTGTGTGCAGGCCAGCTGTGTGGGGAGGGCTGGCACCATGTCGGGGAGGCCTGCCTGAGGATCAACTCCAGCAGTGAGAGCTACGACAACGCCCAGCACTACTGCAAGAACCTGGGAGGAAACATTGCCTCTTTGCTCACAGACAAGCAAGTCACTTTTGTTCTGGAGGAGCTACAGAAATACCAACTGCAAGACAAGGTGGGTGGTGTGAAGAAATAAATAAATTCATATGCCGAGAAAAAGAAAAGCGACTGAACTCCTGCTTGCGAAAGCTGCTGTATAGCATTTGGTTTTCCCCACTCTAGCTTCTCGGTGTTTTATTTGCACACCGGTGTGTCACATTCTGGTGAGATCATCCAATTAAATGTGAGCATAAGTGACTATACAAGCATATTGTGTAAATAGTGTATATTCTGTTTGCTCGTGACTGAGCAAAACTGCACTTTTTTTCTTGCAATGATTCAACATTCAAACTTTCACAACCTGGGAGTTTGTGAACATTAAGAATCCTCCTACTCGGTTCTTTTCACCGACTGTAACAGACATCGCTGCACTAGAATGGCGAAGACCAATTTAAGGCTTATTTTTATGTCATACTTGTATGCCCGTATCTGAAAGTTATGGATTACCGTCTTCCTGTTCATATTGATCCCTTTTTAGTTTGAAATCCTCTTCCTCTGCAGATCTGAGAAACATAAAATCCAAATTCAGATTAAAAAATAACTAGAACGGGCACTCGGTAGAGCGCATACCTTCGCATATCACAAGATTGGGCATTGAATTATGAACATTTTGGTTTTAGTTGCATGCCAATTGGATAAAAGTTGACCATGCTATGGTAAAAAGAAGATTTTGACCTTTTCATGACCTTGACCTTGACCTTTGACCCGATCGATCCCAACATCGAATCAAATGTTCCCCAGATAATAATCAACCATCCCACCAAATTTCATGCGATTCTCTTTAATACTTTTTGACTTATGCGAATAACACGCACGCATACAAGTACACGGCGATCAAAACATTCCCTTCCGCATTTTCAATGCTAAGGTAATAACGCCAGAGGTAGAGCCACTTGTTTTGACAAAGGTCAATCTATTGAGGTCAAAGGCCAAGTCTGACACTTCTCATATATTTTTCCTTCGACTCATATTAGTAATGGAGTTTATTTAAAAAATAAATAAAAATACCTGCGTCTTATTGGACTGGTTTATAATGAAACTTAGGGACGACATACATGTAAATAATGTACAGTCCTGCACCGAGTGGTGTAACAGCGTTCAGCTGTATCTCCTGTAGAGAATGTAATGTCTCGCTGATTGATGTGGACAACTTGGCAGCTTTTCATTTCATGATTCACAACGTGTCACCTTAACATCATACATATAATGTTATTTATTACTAGATGCCAAATCAATGTGTGTATTCAAGATAGTTAAAATGTTAATGTTCATATTTTTTTCACACGAGTGTGTAACAACAATCTAATCAATGGAAGAACCATTTTGAGTTGTTCTCATGCGATCATTGAAAATAAACTTAAATAAAACGTTCGTAGCCCAACAAATCTGCTTTCTCATCTCATGTTATCATCATGAACCCAGATGACGTGAATGTTTAACGTGTGATTCTTTAAACGACTGCACCGCTTCCCCCCCCCCCCCCACCGTTAAAACAGATATAACTGTCGTCTCTTTTTGATTAATGTGCAGCGTCAGCAGACATGTGAGCAACTATCAGAGGTGGAAAGAGAACCGCGTTTTTTTCGCAAGATAAAGTTTTTTTTTTCTTCATTATCTACCTTTTTTTGATGCTTTTTTTTGGGGTCGACGACGATTCAGGATCTCCGAATCTCGTTTCGTCGCTCCACGAATTAAATTCACCATCGCTGCAAATTCAATTTCCAGATAGCATCCAGGTCGCAAACAAAGTTTCAGAGTGGAAGAGCTTTTGGGGAGATGGGGGGGGGGGGGGGGTAAATAAATACAAACACGGCGTGGAGTTTAAGCCTTTTTTTGAAGCACGTCTTTTTTTCTAAAGAAATGAATCGCGGCGGTGGGAAAATACTTTGGCTTTCTCTTCAAATGGAACTCTTTTTTTCAGACTCTTTGTGGGTTTTTTACCAAACAAATCTCACCCAGATAATGTAAATGTTCTTCTGAGCTCCACACCCGTTCAGCTGCTGTAATCACGGCCTCCCTTTTGAGAAAGAAATTCCGGAATCTGAAAAAAAACTGAAAAGTTTTCTGCTTTCACAACGATTACGGTCATTTGCGGAGAGCCTCGATTCGGGCTGCGCTTTCATGTCCAGCGTTTTTGTTTGCTGCTTTATTCTCACAGCACTCATTCAGTTTTGTTTCTGTGATTCTAGGCCACTGAGCGTGTGTTCATGTGAGCTGCATACAATTAGGGCTCGTTATCTTCCTCATTTTGGGGTTTCTTTAACGATGAAAACAAGAAGAGGATGGTATGTGCGGTTAGTCCGCATTCCGTTTGTTCGTCGTTGTTTTTGAGGTTTCCTTCGGCGACACGCTCTCAAATCCTTGCATCTTCAGATCGTTGTTCCCGTGTTTGGCCCAGAACTTGGTGATGCTCGAAAATACTAACGCTGGAAAATCTCCTCATCTCGACTGATGTCATAATGTGCACAACCGTAAAAACTGGAAGTCTCAGAACTTAAAGCATTTTGTGAAAAGTTCATTCTATAGATATTTCTGGTTTTAAATATAACTATAAATATAGCTAAGCCTCTTGGAAATGTTACAACATCCTTCTCTGACTGATATCAGACGGCGTGTTGCATGTTTCTACCTTATCCTAATCCATATAATAATAATAATAATAATAATAATCCATTTAACCCTCCTGTTACCTTAGGGCCAATTTGACCCCATTCAATGTTTAATGTCGGTGTTCTTTGGGGTCAATTTGGGGTCAAACATATAATAAATATCAACTTTTTTATATATTTAAAGGGCTATTTAGGTAGTCAACAAACAAACATAAAGTACCTCACACTTAAACTTGGAAAACATTATTAATTCTAATAATTTTCTGGAGGTTTTAATTGCTGGGGTCAAATTGACCCCGAGGGTAAAATATGTCAGTAAATATAAAGGTAACAGGAGGGTTAAACATTGAATGGGGTCAAATTGACCCTAAGGTAACAGGAGGGTTAAACATTGAATGGGGTCAAATTGACCCGAAGGTAACAGGAGGGTTAATTGATATAGCGCTTTTTTTGAGATACTCAGACACTTTACATGTTACATTTCATACGCCGTAGACAAGCTACGGAGAGCAACTCAGGGTTAAGTGTCTTGCTCAAGGACACATCGACTGGGGCGGGGATTGAACCGCCAACCCCCTGATTGGAAGACGGACTTGCTGACCACTGACCAACAGTCGCCTCAAATATGGTATATGTCTGGTAAATCTGGTATTAAACGTGGCATTTGGCTCACCCCTGTCTCTCTCTCTCTCTCTCTCTCTCTCTCTCTCTCTCTCTCTCTCTCTCTCTGACCCCTTGCAGACGTTATCGCCCTGGGTGGGCTTGAGGAAGATCAACGTGTCCTACTGGGGCTGGGAGGACGCCTCCCCCTTCACCAACACCAGCCTGCGCTGGGCGCCCGGCGAGCCCAGCGACTCGGGCTTCTGCGCCTTCCTGGAGCGAGCGCAGGCCGCCAGCCTCAAGGCCGGCCCCTGCACCGCCGCCGCCGCCGGCCTCATCTGTGGGAAACCCGCCGGTGAGATGGAGAGAGCGGGTGGGAGAGGTAGAGAGAGAGAGAGAGAAGGGTAGAGAGAGAGAGAGAAGGGTAGAGAGAGAGAGAATGGTAGAGAGAGAGAGAGGTAGAGAGAGGGGTAGAGAGTGGTAAGTAGAGAGAGGTTGGGAGAGGGAGAGAGAGAGAGAGAAGGGTAGAGAGAGAGAAGGGTAGAGAGAGAGAGAGAGAAGGGTAGAGAGAGAGAGAATGGTAGAGAGAGAGAGAGGTAGAGAGAGGGGTAGAGAGTGGTAAGTAGAGAGAGGTAGGGAGAGGTTGGGAGAGGGAGAGAGAGAGAGAGAGAAGGGTAGAGAGAGAGAATGGTAGAGAGAGAGAGAGGTAGAGAGAGGGGTAGAGAGTGGTAAGTAGAGAGAGGTAGGGAGAGGTTGGGAGAGGGAGAGAGAGAGAGAGAGAAGGGTAGAGAGAAAAGGGTAGAGAGAGAGAGAGGTAGAGAGATAGAGAGAGATAAAGTGAGAGAGAGAGGTAGAGAGTGGTAAGTAGAGAGAGGTAGGGAGAGGTAGGGAGAGAGGTAGGTAGAGAGAGAGGTAGAGAAAGAGAGGTAGAGAGCGATAGGTAAGTAGAGAGAGAGGTAGAGAGATAGAGAGAGGTAAAGTGAGAGAGAGAGAGGGGTATAGAGAGAGAGAGGTAGAGGTAGAGAGAGAGAGGGGTATATAGAGAGAGAGAGGATGGGACCTCTGACTTTTTTCGTCCTCAAACTACTCGTGCACCTGCTCACCCCGGATTCCTTTTTCTTCTGAGGATTCGTGGATACTACATTGTGATACAACTACACAACAACTACACAACAACAACAACACCACAGCAAGAAACTAGCTCGCTCTGCTAACGCGATCTGTTTTACTATTGTTGTTTTCTATTCAACATTTATTGGCCAGAGGTTATTCACTCCTTCACACGGGGTCCTGGCCAAGCTGCCGTTTCACACAAGCAGCACAAGTGACGATATTAAGAGACGTCAACAAAATGACGTTCTTGAAGCTCTAAGTGTCTGATGTTGTCGCTCAGGGGGTCCCCAGAGTGCGAGCGCCCGGCCCTGCAGGACGCCGTGCTCGCTGCGCTCCGGCTGCTCCAACTGCACCAGCCAGGCCATGGAGTGCATGTGGTGCAGCAGCACGCGGCGCTGCGTCGACTCCTCGGCCTACGTCGTCTCCTTCCCTTACGGGCAGTGTCTGGAGTGGCAGACCCAGGACTGTGCAGGTGAGACCGAGGGGGGGGAGGGGGGGTGACCAGTTCAACCCATTCGCTGTGTGTGTTTACGGTTCCAGTTGCACTTAACGGCCCCCTCTTGTGTCACTTTAAAAACTAGAACGGGCACTCGGTAGAGCGCATACCTTCACATATCACAAGATTGGGCATTGAATTATTAACATGTTGGCATTAGTTGCCAATTGGATAAAAATTGACCGCGCTATGGTAAAAAGAAGATGTTGACCTTTTCATGACCTTGACCCGATCGATCCCAAAATCTAATCAAATGGTCCCCGGATGATAACCAATCATCCCACCAAATTTCATGCAATTCGGTTTAATACTTTTTGAGTTATGAGAGTAACACGCATACAAATAAAGAAATAAATACACGGCGATCAAAACATAACCTTCCGCAATGTATGACCTCTCCGTGACCTCTGTGACCTCTCCGTGACCTCTGTGACCTCTCCGTGACCTCTGTGACCTCTCCGTGACCGTGTCCACTTCTTACATACACGGTGCATGGTTTCCACTCTTCTTTTACTAACTGGATCTGCACTTTTTTGGGGGATCTTAGAGGTCACAGAGCCCTTTCTACCAGAAACAACCACCTTCCCAAATGTCCGTTCACCAGGAAACGCGCTCTACCTCCCTGAGTCTTTTTCCCGGGTCGGGATCAAAGGAAGCAGAGTGCATTGTGGGCCGGTCGCAGCTGGAGGCGATACATACCCGAGACCAGAAGAGTCACGTGTGGATCGTAACCTTTCAGGATGGAGCCAGGAGCCAGATGTTAGTGGGGAAAGGGGAGGGGCTTAGATGGATGGCTCCAGATGAATGAGGCTCCACCCACTTCTGAGTCCTCAGGACGTCCCTGTTCTCATCAGCAGTCGGGTCACCGAGGCAACGGCTCCGTGAGCAGAACATCGACCCTGACGTTCCTCTATTGTTTCCTCTCATCAGTCCTCTAAAAGTTCCTCTCGTGGTTCCCAGCGTGGTTCCTCTCGTGGTTCCTCTCATGGTTCCTCTTGTGGTTCCTCTCGTGGTTCCTCTCGTGGTTCCTCTCGTGGTTCCTCTTGTGGTTCCTCTTGTGGTTCCTCTCGTGGTTCCTCTCGTGGTTCCTCTTGTGGTTCCTCTTGTGGTTCCTCTCGTGGTTCCTCTCATGGTTCCTGTGGTTCCTCTCGTGGTTCCTCTTGTGGTTACTCTGTTGGTTGCTCACGTGGTTCCTCTCATTGTTCCTCTCATGGTTCCTCTTGTGGTTCCTGTGGTTCCTCTCGTGGTTCCTCTCATGGTTCCTCTTGTGGTTACTCTGTCGGTTGCTCACGTGGTTCCTCTCATGGTTCCTCTCATGGTTCCTCTTGTGGTTCCTGTGGTTCCTCTCGTGGTTCCTCTCATGGTTCCTCTCGTGGTTCCTCATGTGGTTCCTCTCATGGTTCCTCTCGTGGTTCCTCATGTGGTTCCTCTCATGATTCCTCTCATGGTTCCTCTCGTGGTTCCTCATGGTTCCTGTGGTTCCTCTCATGGTTCCTCTCGTGGTTCCTCATGTGGTTCCTCTCATGGTTCCTCTGATGGTTTCTCATGGTTCCTCACGTGGTTCCTCTTGTGGTTCCTCTGATGGTTCCTCTCATGGTTCCTCTTGTGGTTCCTCTCGTGGTTCCTCTCATGGTTCCTCATGTGGTTCCTCTCATGGTTCCTCTCGTGGTTCCTCTCATGGTTCCTGTGGTTCCTCTCATGGTTCCTCTCGTGGTTCCTCATGTGGTTCCTCTCATGGTTCCTCTGATGGTTTCTCTCATGGTTCCTCACGTGGTTCCTCTTGTGGTTCCTCTCATGTTTCCTCTTGTGGTTCCTCTCGTGGTTCCTCTCATGGTTCCTCATTTGGTTCCTCTCGTGGTTACTGTGGTTCCTCTCATGGTTCCTCTCGTGGTTCCTCTCATGGTTCCTCTCATGGTTACTGTGGTTCCTCTCGTGGTTCCTCTCATGGTTCCTCTCATGGTTCCTGTGGTTCCTCTCATGGTTCCTCTCATGGTTCCTGTGGTTCCTCTCATGGTTCCTCTCGTGGTTCCTCATGTGGTTCCTCTCATGGTTCCTCTCGTGGTTCCTCATGTGGTTCCTCTCGTGGTTCCTCTCATGGTTCCTCACGTGGTTCCTCTGATAGTTCCTCTCATTGTTCCTCTCATGGTTCCTCTCGTGGTTCCTTACTTGGTTCCTCACATGGTTCCTCTCGTGGCGCATGTCTCATGACTGCCACGGCGACTTGATTAACCCAAAGAAATTGTTTTTTAATTATGTTCATTGGCGTTTTATTTTGAAAAGCCAGGAAAATAAATAAAGGTAATGTGTTTTTTTCTCACGTACTGTATCTGGTTGAAAAACAAATATATAAAGAAGATAAACACTGTGAACGTTTTCCCGCATGGCAAACCGTTTGTGCAGTCGATTTGCAGCCAGTCGTCGTCGTCGTTGTTTTCTGAGGAAAAGTTTGACTCTTTAAAAATCTTTCTTTTATTTTTACATCTCGTGACTGGGGGTTATTCTTCCTCGCCGAGTGCAGACGGCGTCTCCGTTCCGCTGTTATCCAGCCAACATTGTTTTCCCTCCTTTATCCGCTTTAGATTCGGCGCTTCCATAATATTTTTCCCCCGCACCTCCGTCTCATTCTCCGCGTCTCGGCGCGGCGGCAGACGGTGTGTAGGAGGCCTCCTCTCCGCCTCTCAGAACTACACGCCACGCAAAATACCACATCTTTCACATCTTGCACAAGCGGCGCCCGTTGTTGCTCGTCTGCAGTCCGTCGGCGGCGACGGCGTCTCGTTTTTTTTGGGGAACCGGGTCAACATCTGGAGGCTCCGTCATCCCGTCTTCGCGGAGTTTCTTAAAAACAACGACATCTCGCCCTCATCAGAGGAGCGTGGCCCCGCGGCTTTGTGTACCATCTCCATTAGTTCACGTCTGCAGGAGGCTCCCCACGCTCTCTCTCTCTCTCTCGCTCTCTCTCTCTCTCCAAAATCTCTGAAATAATTAGCTCCAGTGTTGCACTCAGATTTTGAAGTTTTTTTGGACCTCCTATTTTTTTCGAAACGCGAGCTGCTCTTTTTTTTCTTCTTCTCTCCATCCCGGGCCTAATTGCTCCGTGCCATACTTTTCTCTTATATAATGGACTTTTTTTTTCTTTGGCTCGTTTGACAGTTTTTTTCCTGACGCTTTCACACTGTGTTTTCTTCCTCGTCTCCCCGGCGCTCTGCCTCCCAGCATCTGGTCCCTAAAGGTCTCGCACAATGGCGGTGGATACATATTTATATATATATATACACGGCGACTGTAAATTAGTCTGTAAAAAAATAAGCCTTTTTTTTTCTTCTTCTGTGGTGATGTCGGGTCGCTCCTCCGGGACGCCGTGGACGACGCCCACGTGCTGATGTTTATAACTTCCTGATGGTATTGCGTACTGCTGGCAGCTGATTGGTCAGTGTTGTGCAGTTAAAGAGGAGGAGCATTGAATTCAATTTATTTTATCGAGCCCAATATCACATCAGCAGGGCCATGGCAGGAGGCGTCAGAACCAGCCAGGTCCAATGGACCCTATGAGACGTGGAGTCACAAAGCAGAGTTAATACTGTGTGATGGAGAGATGTAAATGCATCGATAAGGAGAGAGAGAAGAGGAGAGAGGTGCTCAGTGGATCCTAAAACGTCCCCCAGAAGCTTATAAGCCTATAGCAGCATCTCTAGGGGCTGGACCAGGTGAACCTGATTCAGCCCTAACTATTAGACACATATATATATATTTTATATATATATTTTTTTTTTTTATTTTTTTAAATATATGTATATATATATTTTATATATATATATTATCTTTTAATATATGTATATATATATATATTTAAATATATGTGTATTGTATATTATATTTTTATATATATGACATTGTTTTCCTGCGGTGGCTCTCAATAACAGTTAAAGGGAGAAATGTAGTCCTTAAATATATATTTTTTTACACTTTTTCAACCATTACATGCAGTGCATCCGGAAAGTATTCACAGCGCTTCATTTTTTCCACATTTTGTTATGTTACAGCCTTATTCCAAAATGGATTAAATTCATTATTTTCCTCAACATTCTACACACAAAAACCCATAATGACAAAGTGAAAACTGTTTTTTGCAAATTTTTGCAAATCTGTTAAAAATAAAGAACGAAAACATAACATGTACTGTACATGTACAACATGCGCTGCAGTGCAGAGAAAACACACACACACACACACACACACACACACACACACACACGTCACCGGGCGACACGCTGTGGAAACACCGATATGAGAAAACG
>NC_079404.1:21659622-21664622 GCF_029220125.1 Pseudoliparis swirei
GAGTTAATTAGACGATTCAAGTGATTTGTTTAATACCCTACTAGTATACTTTTTCATGATATTCTAATATTTAGAGATAGGATATTTGAGTTTTCTTAAGCTGTAAGCCATAATCAGCAATATTAAAAGAATAAAAGGCTTGCAATATTTCAGTTGATTTGTAATGAATCCAGAATGCATGACATTTTTGTTTTTTTAATTGCATTACAGAAAATAAAGAACTTTATCACAATATTCTAATTTTCTGAGACAGTCCTGTATATGTGTGTGTATATGTGTATATATATATATATGTCTATATATATATACAGTATATGTCTATATATATGTGAATATATATGTGTATATATATATATGTGTATATATATGTGTATATATATATATTAGGGCTGTGAAACGATTATAAATTTTAATCAAATTAATCACAGGTTTCTGTGGATTAATCATGATTAATCACATATTACCGATATTCTCGGTATATTTTTGTGAGAACATAAAGAAGGGGGGGGGGGGGTGCGTGCAAGTGACTTTTTTTCGTCCCGATGTGCGCGCACACGCCGGCATCCGAGCTCTGCGGCGCGCGAGGCGGAGATCGGAGTCGTGTTAACGCGACACGTAGAGACAGAATGACACGCTGCTGGAGAGACGACCAACAACAGACGGATTGGAAGCTCATTCTGCGCATGCGTTAAATGCGTTAAAAAAATTTAACTATTTAATCCTGTAATTGAATCCTAACGCGTTATTTTTCACAGCACTAATATATATATGTGTATATATATATATGTATAAATATATGCAAAGTGTCTCTCGGGCGTAAAAGGGTTCACGTTAAGGTAAAAATCATTTTGTTCTGTTCTGAGTGGTTGGAAATCATCCAAAAATATTCATATCAAAGGTTCCATCTCACGATTTCTCCTAAATGCAACGACATTTATGGAAAGTAGCCGCCACGAAATGTCATTGATTCATCTTCGCGAAAAGGAATTTAAAGGTGAAAGAAGACTTTTTGTGCAAATCAATCGGTTTGGCACACGACGAGCCGATCGGATGCAATCTGAACGGTATTTTATAAGTTGAGTGAACAATGTGTTTGTTGGGTTTTAAAGTCTGGTGCGTATGAATATGTCGACACCCCCCACGGTGACGTGGATTTGGGATGTTCTGTTGAGCTGCCTTGTCTTTGAAACGTTGACACTAGAGTGGAGAACTGAAAAGGAGGGAGGAAATGAGGGGAGGAGGAGGAGGAGGAAAGGGGATGAAGAGTTCATTCTCTTTGCGATTTCATTCATGCCTGAAAGTGTATGAAAGTCATCCGGAAGGAGAAAAAAAAGAGAGAGAATCTAATTAAATGACAGGAAATGAGGGAGAAGAGGGCCAAAAAGATGCAAAAGGGGGGGATGAAAATGTGGCAGGTGGGCGATAAAGAGAGAGAGAGAGAGAGATAGGGATAAAGAGAGGGAGGGAGAGAGAGAGAGAATGGAGAAGTTTGTAATTAAAAAAGGGGGCCGAGAGAACAAATGAATCGGCATTGCTGCAGTTGAATAATGCAACGGTGGGACACACACACACACACACACACACACGTATCCTATAGCAGGGACACGGAGAACACAGGGAGAGATCCACGTTCCGCGAGGACGTCTGTGGCTTTATGGAAATGGCTCGTGTTAAAAAAGAGAGAGAAATAACTTCTGGAGGAGGAAATGTAAATCGTGCTCCACGCTGCAGTCGGGAAAAAACAACGGGGAGAACTCCTTCACCTTGTTTCACGCGCGATGACAGGAAGACACTTACCCCCCCCCCCCACCCTTGATTTGTTATTCTTCTCACTTATCAGTTTATTTATTGTTCAGTGACAAAATAAATAAATTAAAAGGGCTTCAGTATGGAGATTTCTTCATTTTTCTTTTTTTGCGATGACAAGTATTGAATGTCAAACCATAAAAGTGTCATTTTTGTTCAAATTTGCAGCGCCGATGTGTTTTCGAATGTCACTTCCACTTTGTGAATACAAATGCATTTCTCTCCACCCGCTGACGGAAACAAAAAGTATTTTTATTTCTGAATGTTCAGGATCAAAGAGAAGAAGGTGAGAACTAAAGAGCCTCGGCACCTTAGAGGAGGCCGAGCACTGGAGTTGTTTATTGTGCTCCTGCGTCTAGCCTCTGGCTGTTTGGATTAACTATATTTATATTTATTATTTATTTATTTAGATATCTATTTATTTAGATATCTATTTATTTAGATATTTATTTATTTACATATATATATTTAGATATTTATTCATGCATATACATTTACATATGTATTTATATATATTTATATTTATATATTCATATATATTTACAGATTTATTTATATATATTTATATTTATATATTTATTTATTCATATATATTTACAGATTTATTTATATATATTTATTTATACATATTAACACTATATATTTTTTATAATAAAAAAATATATATATATTACATGAGTATAAGTGAACAATATTTTGCCATTTTTATGTTGTTGTGAAAAGAAAGAAGTCTTTCAAGATTCAAGATTCAAGATTCAAGATGTTTTATTTGTCACATACACACACAGGGTGTGCAGTGAAATGAAAGTGGCAATGCTCAGCAGCTTCCAACTAACTCTAAGTTTCTTTGTCCATTTGTTTACTTGTTTACCCCCTCTTCCCCCCCCCCCCCCCCCCCCACAGCCCAGAACTGTTCAGGTCTGAGGACGTGCGTCGAGTGTTTGGAGAGGACGGAGTGCGGCTGGTGCGGCGACCCCAGTAACACCGGCAAGGGCGTCTGCATGGAGGGGTCCTACCGGGGGCCCATGAGGCCCGCCGGGCCCCCGGAGCGACACCGGGACATGGTGCTGGATCAGGGTCTCTGCTCGTCCGACCGAGGCTTCAACTGGGCCTTCATCCAATGTCCCGGTCAGTGAACGCAGCGCGGGCTCTTTTGGATTTGTTGCATCCCGTCTTCCCGATGAGTGTATCTCATGTGTGTGTGTGTGTGTGTGTGTGTGTGTGTGTGATTCCCTCCCAGCGTGCCAGTGTAACGGTCACAGCAGGTGTGTGAACGGCAGCGTGTGCGAGCGCTGCGGGAACCTGACGGCGGGCGCGCACTGCCAGAGCTGCGTGGCCGGTTACTATGGCGACCCCACCAACGGAGGGAAGTGCAACGGTGAGTGCAAAAGGTCACAGAAAGGTCACGGGGGCCCAATCGCGTTTATTTTTTTTCTGCATTTTTGTCTTTCCCTCTGTGTTTTGTCTCTCTGCTGAAAATCCTTGAAACGGGGAGAATTATTTCTTTTTTTTAAAACAAATTTTAACGGAAGTCAGAGATTTAAAAACCCATAATGGAAGCTGCCCGTCTGTCACTTGTCGCCTCAGTGGCGAGCAGGTCTGTCTGTCAATCAGCGGGTTGACGGTTCAATCCCCGTCCTCGTCGATGTGTCCTTGAGCAAGACACTTCACCCTGACCTGCTCCCTGCAGCCGCGTCTACGCTGTATGAATGGAACGTGGCTGGAAGTCGCTTCGGAGAACCAATCCAACGTGATCTCACGCTGCAGTACACGCAGACGTCCTGAAGGGGGCGGCGTGGAGAAAGCTGTGCAGAGCCGACGAGAAGATGACATGTGTGAGTCAAATAACAGAAAGCAGAAGCCAGGTTTAGGGGAAGTGAGTGAGTGACTGCTGGAGTGTGAGGGAGGAGTGGGTAAGGGGGAGTGAGGGGGGGGGGGCAGTAACATGTGACGGATGTGCTTTTTGGCTCGGCGGCGGCGGGGCATTAAATCGCTCTTAATCATTTTCTTATTTTCTGAGTTGACTGGCATCTTCTCTCTCTTCCTCCACTCTCCCCCTCCTTCCTCCTCCTCCTTCCTTCTCCCTCCTCCACCTTCCTCCTCCTCCCTTCTCTCTCTTCCTCCTCCTCTCTCCCCCTCCTTCCTCCTCCACCTCCTCCCTTCTGTCTTCTCCTCCTTCCTCCTCCTCTCTCCTCCCTACTTCCTTCTCCCACCTCCACCTTCCTCCTCCTTCCCCTCCTTCCTCCTCCTCCCTTCTCTCTTCTCCTCCTTCCTCCTTTCTCCTCCTCCTCCTTCCTTCTCTCTCCTCCTCCTCCTCTTCCACCTCCTATCTCCTCCCTACTTCCTTCTCCCATCTCCACCTTCCTCCTCCCTTCTTTCTCCTCCTCCTCCCCCTCCTTCCTCCTCCTCCACCTTCCTCCTCCTCCCTTCTCTCTCCTCCTCCTCCACCTCCTCCCTCCTCCATCTTCCTTCTCCTCCCTTCTCTCTCCTCCTCCTTCCTCCTCCTCCACCTTCCTCCTCCTCCCTTCTCTCTCCTCCTCCTCCTCCACCTCCTCCCTCCTCCATCTTCCTTCTCCTCCCTTCTCTCTCCTCCTCCTCCTCCTCCTCCCTCCTCCATCTTCCTTCTCCTCTCTCCTCCTCCTCCTCCTCCTCCTCTCCTCCTCTCTCCTCCTCCTCCTCCTCCTCCTCCTCCCTCTCCTCCTCCTCCTCCTCCACTTCCTCCTCCTCCCTCCTCCTCTCTCCCCCTCCTTCCTCCTCCTCCACCTCCTCCTCCTCCTCTCTTCTCCTCCTCCTCCTCTCTCTCTCCTCCTCCTCCTCCTCCTCTTCTCCTCCTCCTCCTCCCTCCTTCCTCCTCCTCTCTCCCCCTCCTTCCTCCTCCTCCACCTCCTACTTCCTTCTCCCACCTCCACCTTCCTCCTCCTCCCTTCTTCCTCCCTCCTTCCTCCTCCTCCTCCTCCTCCTCCTCCTCCTCCTCCCCCTCTCCTTACCTTGAGTTAAATGGCTGGGAGGCGATGGCGTGTGGCCGATTGGAGGACTGAATGATAGCGGGGAGGCGAGAAGGCCTCGGCTCACAGGGCTGTGAAAGGGATGGAGGGGTCAGAGAGGTGGCGGCGGAGAGAAAGGGAGGATGACGGAGAGAGAGAGAGAGAGAGAGGGACAAAGACGGGCGGAGGAACAGACGAGACCATGTGGCG